>NW_023601212.1:34172301-34388443 GCF_014898055.3 Talpa occidentalis
TGAGTTTCCCATATAACAATATTAAACATTTTTAGCAGACTGAAGTAATATACTAAATCTAATATGATAAAAGGGGCAGAAAAAGACACAGACTTTGTTAAGAACAGGATTATGAAAAAGTGGAATGATAGTCTATGGTTTAGCAGCAACGTACCTAATCTAAGGAGTTTCATTTGCCTTCAATTTAAGACAGATGGCATGATGATAAGAAAAACACAGTAGAGGACAGCCTGAAGGAAAGAATTTTTTGTTCCTTTTAAAATCAGGAAAAGAAAGCATGATTATAAATTTAAAAGCCTTTTAAAAAACATAAAACATAGTAAATGAAAAGAGAAGATACAGGCCTCCCTAGTGGCACAGTGGTTGAGCGCTGGGCTGCGAAGCTGCCGTAGCCTTGCAGCACCAGTTCAATCCCTGGCCACCAGCGAGGGTCCACATGGCACAACCACCTCTTTCATGCCGCTGCTTCCCTCAGCAGTGTATTTCATCAGTCTGCTGTTCTGTTTCCGCCTCTGGCTCTGGTGAATTCTCTCACCCTCCACACTTCTGACTGTACCAGTGCTTGTATAAATAAATCAATCTTAAAAAGAGAGAGAGAGAGAGAAGATACAAGTGTAGGGACATGTGTAGCATGAACTCAAAAGACTGCAGCAAGGGAGATTCACTCAGAAAGTTAACGATCCAGATGAGTCTAGACAGATGCTAAGAATGCCATTGAAATTTCTCAGAACATTAGCTCCATAGTTGTGGTTATGGAACGAGCAGGAGGATGACAATATTTGGAAGGCAGGTAGAAGTATGGACCTGCTTGACAAATGACGAATCTGAGAGGTGAACAAATATCAACTATGACATCAGTGTTCTAGACCAGATAACACAGGGGTCCCAATGTCTCATCTTTGTAGAATATCCTTTTAATTTAATAGCCAAATAAATAACTGAAGCATCAGAGTCCTAACTGCATAAACCCAGACCCTCTTATTGATCAGGTATCAGTTCATAGCCTTTGAACTTCCACTTTTCATCAGACCTGCCATGTTGTTTCAGGGTGACAAGCAACTAATGTTAGTACTGGATCTTCCACTTCCTAACCCAATGTTCTTGGGAGTTATTTAATCTCCTTCTATTCACTTTCTTCACTATAAAATGGTGATACTAATTGTACTACCTGTTCAACCTTTCATTCCATAATATTTAATGATCCTACAAAGTCCTCACTGTCTGGGAGAAAAGTGATACAATCATCATGAATTTCTTACTAAGGAGAACAACCTCTTATTATTGTGCAGAGAGATTTAACTTTCTTTGCTTGATTAAGATCTGTCTGGCATAGCCAGAAACCCAGTTCAACTTTTCTTAGGAAAAAAAAACAAAAGCACACTTTCCACACCACACGTCACAATTTCTAGACTATGGAAATGCTTACTGGTAAGTTTTCTCATCAGCAAATTGTTCATTATACAATTAACACAATAAGAACCAGCAGAATTGGAGTGTGTTCATGTATGCATGTGCAGACACTTGCACTAATAGTGAGAATTATGAGTATGGGGACATATTGAGTTTCAAGTGCAGGCAGTATTGTCTTACAGAATGTGCAAAAGGCATTAAGTTGGAAATGTGAATGCTCATTATTTTTTCAAGAACCATCAACTATAGCAGATATTGATCTTGAGACACATAAGTGCATAATAAGTGAACAACAAATGTGAGTCAGTAGCTTGAAATTAAAATTCCATGTAAAGGGGGCGGAGTAACATGGCGCGAGGAGACGCTGCGAGTAAGATCTCCCATTAAAAAAAGTTAATAGGGAGGAACGGTAGGTCCCATGAGAACCGGGACACGGAAGATAAACGGGTGACGCCAGCAAACTACCCGAGAAAGTGGCCATAAAAAGGACCAGAAGGGAGGAAGCGCAGAACCCTGCTCCCTCCCCCCCCACAAGGCGGACTCTCCGACTGGCAGAGAGGAGGAAACACACCAAAACGGCCATAAGAACGAGACACAGCAAGGGACTGTGAGTGGAAGGAACTATTGCAGCCACCACACCCGTGAACGGGATGTGGAGAACCCTGCAGGATCCGCCGCGGCGTGAGAACAGCTCGGCGCCATTAGAGAAGAACAAAGACCCGGGAGACACGCACACAGTCCGGGCTGCCGGTAAGCTTGCGCGGAGAGCGGCGCGCTTGGCGGCGCGCTTCAGGTTCCCCGCGCCTGACCTAGGCTTGCGGGGAGACGCGTGGACCCTCCGGGGTGAAAGTCCTCCCTGAGTGAGCAGGAACAGGCGCCCAGGCACGGGAGCGGGGTGCAAAAGGCGCCATTCCCCGCGCCACTGACTGGGCTACAGCCCGCGTCCTGGAACTGAGGGCTTTGGAACTGAGACCCGGGGCACGAATTAGGGGCGTGGGTTCCCCACGACGGTGGGCACAAGGCAGACACAGCACCCAAAGCCGTTGAGGTGTACCCTACCTCCCTGCTCTGCTCCCTGTCCCACAGGGTGGAAAATCAGCTCCCAAGGGCTCTAGAGAGATCTCTGGCGCCACCTAGCGACTTGAAGCCAGCAGAGGCTCCTGAAGGAGCTAGTGGCCAGCTGGGGAGTTAGCCCACCAGGCCCCTTCCGAACAGTAGTCTGAGCCCACAGGGAGAGCGAGCACACCACAGCCGGGGCAGACCAGGCGCGCAGAAGAGTGTGCCTGAGACCGGACGCGCAGGGAGTGTGTCCCACATCACCATTATAGAATAGGGACATTTCTTCAGTAAAGACTACCTGCAGAAGGCTTCCTCAGGAGCCAGAGGTGAGGGGGAAGTTCGCACGCCAGACCCCTCTGGCCTGCAGTCCAAGCCCAGAGGGGGAGCAGGAACCACCGCCGGGCAGACCAGGCGCACAGGGGAGTGTGTCCCACATCGGCATTTTAGAACAGGGGCCTTTCTCCAGTAAAGACTGCTTGAAACTGACAGATGACTCCTGGAAGAACCAGAGGGGAGCAGAGAAGCCCACCCAAGATGCCGGCCAGTCCCAACAACACAGTGTCCCAACGCATACGGCAAATTAGAAAACAGACAGTAGGGAGGAGAAGAACCACACGCAACCTAGCAACTCTCCAGAGAAAAAGCACACCACAAAAAGAAAACCAGCCCCCAGATTGCAACGACAGTAACTTGGAAGAACTTCTGAGCCTTCCAGAAAGAGAATTAAAATTGCCGTGATTAAAAAACTGACAGAAGTCATAAAGGAAAACAATGATAGGGAAAAATAATCAACGATCAGAAGAATGAAATTGAGTCCCTAAAGAGGGAAGTAAAAGAAATGCAGGAGATCAAAGAATTAATGGAAGAACTAAAGAATTCTGGGAAAGCAATGAAAGCAGAATTGATGAAATGAAGAACGAATAAGTACTCTTGAGACACAGAAATAAAAAGAAACCAAACAGAAAAGGAAGAGAAGTATGAAGGAAAAAGAATGAAGAAAGACTTCGGGAACTATCTGACTCCATGAGGAAGGAAATATAAGAGTTATAGGAATACCAGAAGAGGAGGAGAGAGAAGTAGGAACAGAGAAAATATTCAAAGAGATAATTGAAGAGAACTTCCCAAATGTGAAGAAGGAGCTGAAAATTGATATACAAGAAGCAAGAAGAACACCAAACTTCCACGACGAAAGGAAATTACAGCAAGACACATAATAGTAAAGCTCCCAAGAATCCAGGACAAGGAAAAAATAATGAAGCTGGCAAGAGGGAAGAAACAGATCACATTCAAAGGAAAGCCAATCAGGCTGACATCAGACTTCTCTGAAGAAACACTACGGGCAAGGAGAGAGTGGAGGGACATAGTCAACAGACTCCAAGAAAACAGATGCCAACAAGAATACTCTATCCCGCAAAGCTCTCCTTCCTCTTTGAAGAAAGAATATGGACTTCCCAGACAAACAGAACTCCAGAATTTCATTGCAACTAACCCCCACTCCAAAAATACTACAAGGAGCTAAAGCCAGAACTCAGAGGGACGAATAACAATGAAAGAGGCCAAAAAAAAAAAAAAGTTATTAAAAGAATAAATAAATAAAATCAAAGGAAAGACAAACACAATGGCAATACAGATGTAACATATCAATATTAACTCTAAATGTAAATGGACTAACTCTTCAATAAAAAGACACAGAGTTGCAGCCTGGATTAAGAAACAAAACCCCAACCTTTGCTGTCTCCAGGAAACACATTTAGCTACAAAAGATAAAAATAGGCTCAAAGTTAAAGGATGAAAACAATCCTACAAGCAAATGGACCAAAAGAAAGCAGGAAAAGCTATACTTATATCAGATAAAACAGATTTCAAACTCAAAAAGATAAAAAGAACCCCAATGGTCACTACATTATGATCAAGGGGACAATACTTCAAGAAGAAATAACACTCATTAACATATACTCACCAAACGAAGGAGCACCAAAATATATCAGACAACTGTTGTCCTCTCTGAAAACAGACATCAGAGAAAACACATACGTAGTGGGAGATTTCAACACACCACTATCAACAATGGATAGATAAACAAGACAAAAAATAAGTAAAGAAACCAAAGCTCTAAATAAGGACCTAGAGCAATTGGGTTAACAGACATCTATAGAACACTAAATCCCCCAAAAACGGAGTACACATTTTTCTCAAGCGCACACGGATCATTCTCCAGGATCGATCACATACTGGGGCACAAGACAAAACATCAACAGATACACCAAGATTGAAATCATATCAACCATCTTTTCTGACCATGAAGGCATCAAACTAGAAATAACCATAAAAAGAAGGCAAGGAACTTTCCTACCTCATGGAGATTAAAAACACACTACTGGAAGACCACTGGACTAATGAGGAGATCAAAGAAGAAATTAAAAAATTTTTTGAATTGAACGACAAGGAGGACACCAATATCCTAAATGTATGGATGCAGCAAAGCAGTAATAAGAGGAAAATATATAGCAAAGAAGCTCACATCAAGAAACAAGAAAAGAACTCAAAGAAAACAACCTAATCTCGAAGCTCAAAGATCTAGAAAAAGAACAACAAAAAAACCCAAAACCAGTAGAAGAAAAGAAATAATAAAAACCAAAGCAGAAATAAATGAAATTGAAACTAAAAAAACAATCCAAAAGATCAATGAAACCAAGAGCTGGTTCTTTGAAAAAATCAATAAAATAGACAAACCCCTAGCCAGGCTCACAAAGGAAAAAAGGGAGAAAGCACAAATAAACAGATCATCAATGAAAGAGGAGAAATCACAACGGACACAGCAGAAATCAAAAGAATCATCAGTAACTACTATGAACAGTTATATGGAAACAAGTTTAACAATCTAGAGGAGATGGACAAATTCCTACAACTCTACAATCACCCAAAGCTAGATAAAGAAGAAATAGAGCACCTAAACAGACCAATTACAAGCAGCGAAATTGAAATGGTAATAAAAAACCTCCCCAAAAACAAAAGCCCAGGACCTGATGGATTTACAAATGAATTCTACCAAACATTCAGAGACGAATTAGTGCCTATCCTTCACAAACTCTTCCAAAAAATTGAGAAGGAAGGGACAATACCAAACACGTTCTATGAAGCCAACATACACTAATACCAAAACCGAACAAGGACAACACAAAAAAGGAAAACTACAGGCCAATCTCCTAATGAACACTGATGCAAAAATCCTCAATAAAATTCTAGCCATCAGAATCCAACAATGTATCCATAAGATAATTCACCACGACCAAGTAGGATTCATTCCAGGGACACAAGGATGTTTAACATCCGAAAATCAATCAACGTTATCCAACACATCAACAAAAGAAATATAAAAACCATATGATAATATCAATAGATGCTGAGAAAGCTTTCGACAAAGTGCAACACCCATTCATGATAAAAGCCCTGAAATTCTTGGGATACAAGGAACATACCTTAACATCATAAAGGCCATCTATGACAAGCCAACAGCCAGTATCATTCTCAATGGTGAAAAGCTGAAAGCAATTCCATTAAGATCTGGAACAAGACAAGGATGTCCACTCTCACCACTGCTTTTCAATATAATACTGGAAGTCCTAGCCAGGGCATAAGACAAGAGAAAGACATCCAAGGAATCCAAATAGGAAAAGAAGAAGTCAAACTATCACTATTTGCAGACGATATGATATTATACATAGAGAACCCCAAAAACTCCACAGAAAAGCTAATTCAACTCATCAATCAGTTCAGTAAAGTGCAGGATACAAAATCAACACGCAAAAGTCAGTAGCCTTCCTATACACAAACAATAATCTGAAGAAGAAGAAATCAAAAAAACCATCCCTTTCGTTATTGAAACAAAAAAAATCAAATATTGGGAATAAATCTAACAAAAGAGGTAAAGGACCTATACAAAGAAAACTATAAAACACTGTTAAAAGAAATAGAAGAATACACAAAGAAATGGAGAGACATCCCCTGCTCATGGATTGGAAGAATAAACATTATTAAAATGGCCATCCTTCCAAAAGCAATATACAGATTCAATGCTTCCAATCAAATTTCAATGTCATTCTTCAAAGAAATAGAACAATTATTGATGAAATTCATATGGAATCACAAAAAACCCTGAATAGCCAAAGCTCTCCTGAAAAAAAAAGAAGGGAATGGAGGCATCACACTCCCAGACTTCAAACTCTACTACAAAGCCATAATCATCAAAACTGCATGGTATTGGAACAGAACAGACATACAGACCAATGGAATCGAATAGAAAATCCAGAAATAAACCCACAGATTTATGGTCAACTAATCTTTGACAAAGGAGCAAAAACTATGCATTGGAGCAAAGAAAGTTTGTTCAAATAAATGGTGCTGGGAAAAACTGGGTCGCTACATGCAAAAGAATGAAGCTTGACCACTACCTCACACCATACACAAAAATCAACTCAAAATGGATTAAAGAACTAGACATAAGACCTGAAACCATAAAAATATATAGAAGGAAATATAGGCGAAACACTACGTGATTTGCACATCAAGACATCTTTACAGACCATTACCCAAAGCAGTGATAGTGAAGGCGAAGATAAATAGATGGGACTACATCAAATTAAAGCTTGCTCCACAGCAAAAGAGACAATAACAAAAACAAAGAGAAACCCCACCAACTGGGAGAACATTTTTGCACCCAACACTAATGATAAAGGACTGATCACAAAAATCTGCAAAGAGCTGATGAGACTCAACAACAACAAAGAAAACAATCCAGTCAAAAAATGGGCAGAAGAGCTAAAAAGAAATTCTCAGAAGAGGAATGCAAATGGCCAACAGGCATATGAAAAAATGTTCACATCACTTGTCATCAGGAAATGCAAATCAAAACTACCATGAGATACCATCTTACACCAGTGAGAATGGCACATATTAAAAAACTAGTAACAAAAATGTTGCGAGGGTGTGGAGAAAAAGGAACTCTTCTGCACTGTTGGTGGGAGTGCAAACTGGTCCAACCACTGTGGAAAGCTGTGTGGAGATTTCTGGACCTACTAAACATAGAGCTTCCATATGATCCAGCAATTCCACTCCTAGGAATTTACCCAAAGGACACAGAAACATCAATTCCAAAGAACACCTGCACCCCTATGTTTATAGCAGCACTGTTCACAATAGCTAAGCTTTGGAAACAACCCAAATGCCCAAAAATAGATGACTGGATCAAGAAGATGTGGTACATATATACCATGGAATATTACTCAGCATTCAAAAAGATAAACACATGCAATTTGCAGCAACATGGATGGCGCTGGAAGGATCATGCTCAGTGAAATAAGCCAAAAAGAAAGAAAAATACCGGATGGTCTCACTCATAGCAGGAATCTAGAAACTTAAATAAGGGACCAGGAAAATGAATAACTATAAGAAAGTGAAAATCAAATCAACAAAAAACTATGAACCGGAGACACTTTTAGGGGCGGGGGGGGAGGGGAGGGATTGGGTCAGAATGGGGGGCTGCAATTGTATGGGGAATATAACAATAAAATTTATTATCTAATAATAAAAAAAAATAAATAAAATAAAAATTCCATGTAAAACTAGGAACACCAGAGAGGGAAGGGAAAGGTGCAGAGTGAAGGGGAAGGGGCTGCATGGACTCCGATGAAGAGCTGTGGGTGCCCTGGTGGTGGGTTTGATGTGGTGACATCTGAAGAGGTATGATCCTACACCTCTGGATCATACAAAGTGGTGTAAACCAATGTTCCCTCAAATAAAAAAAAAAAAAATTGTGTATTTCAGATAACTGAGCATTATTGGGGGAAAAAAGTAATCATGTAAGAGTTACATTAAGAAAATCCCATTTAGGGCCTCCCGTGGTGGCACAGGTGGTTGAGCGCTGCGCTGTGAAGCTGTCTGCAGCCTCTGCAGTACGGGTTCAATCCCGGCCAGCTGGCAAGGGTCATACATGGCGGGGCAGACCTCTCCTGTCTCGCCCACTGCTCCCCTCAGCAGTGTATTTCAGTCAATCTTCCTGTTCTGTTCCCTGCTCTGTCTCTGATGAGTCCTCTCACCCTTACATGCCTCTGGCCTGTACCCCGGTTCTTGTATAAAAATAAATAAATCTTTTATCAAAAAAAAAAAAAAGAAAATCCCATTCACTCTTCAGGTCAGGTGTGCTCAAAAGCTCCCAGATTGCCCATTAAAAACTCTGAATTCATAGCCCATCATTCAAGGCTCTCAGTGAGCACCTAGCCTTCCTTCGCTGGTCTAACATGGACTTTTTCAAATGTTCTAGGGGTCAGGTGATCTCAAAGTCCCATACCTCTATCTTCTTGTTTTCAGTTCAGTTATTCCCCAAATCTGGAAAGACTGGGCTTCTCCAAAATGCACCCATTAATCACCATGTTTTCCATGAAGATTATCTTACTAATTCAAAATAAACAGAGAATCTATATCCTTCCTCTAAGCTATTGCAGCATGGGCCTATGACACAGTCCATCTTTCGATGGGTCACCAATGTAAGTGACATGAAGCTGTCTTGGTGACAAATGGCTGGCATGCTCTCTGAAAGTGAGGCATTTCTGATTCCCCACAGCTCTTGGCACATGGCCAGTATTCAATAAAAGTTTGTTGGATGACCAGAAATTTGTGGTGATTATATTTCAGAGCATAAATAGTGAGTTCAAAACTGATTTGTTAAAACTCAGTCCTAGATTTACCAGGATTATCATTAAATTCTTTTATGCTAATAATGCCTATACCAGGGCATCTTTTAAAAAAATAATATTAGATGCCATTTAATTCACATCTAACCATGTAGTGACTCTTTCAGCATCTCTAGCACTTCTCAACACAGATACAGCCAGGACCAAGGTGCTGAAGTTAGTCCAGAGGAATCAGAAATGAGATTTCAACTAACTACAAATGCTATAGAAGTATCTATCAGACCATATTTTTAAGGGAATCAGTTTTGGAATATTCAATGCCACTTCTTAAATGTTTTCCTTTTCAAAGGTGTGCAAGCTTTAATAAAATTTCTCCAAAGTGAACGACACCCGGTGTTGGTGTTTTGGTGGGCATATTAGATGTTGTGATGTGCTGCCTGGGTCCTGCTTCAGAAAAATGTGCACATTCCCCCAGCTTCTAGGAGCATTTGAGGCCAGAAGTTCACAGCTGTGACCATCCCTAGAGACTGCCTTGAACCAAAGGCCAAGCTCAGAGTCACATCCCATCTGCAAGGGTAATGTATAGCCAGTGAATGGTGGAAAAGGGAGTACCAAAGCCACACTGGAGAAACTCGGATGGCCAATCTAGGCCCTTATGATTAGCCTCTGTTATTCCTGCCTGAGAATTCAACTTTTGCTCATACCTCCTGGCTTCCCTCAATCCCTCACAGGTATTGCTCTTAGAAATGACCTGCAACACCACATGCAGGCACATCCACCCAAATCTCATTCCAGAGATCCCAGACTAAGCCAGTGGGAGTAAAATGACAAAGAAACAATATGTTGATGAACTTTAGATCATCAAAGTCTTTAAATTGCTTTTCTATATATAATAAGAAATCAATTGCTTTCAAGTATCAGAAAGATTACACTGCAAATACTCACTAAGGGGATTCTCCAGCAGGCTACCTGCATTTCCAGCTCAGGGCTGTGACACTCAGAGCAAAAGCTTTAGGAATGTCCATTTGTCAAACACACACACACACTCAAAACCACCATGATGTCTATTCAAAGTATAAAAAAATGAAATAGTTTTATTGAATTTGCCTCCAAGACATTCCAGCATGGGTAAATACATTAGGGGTTTCTTCCCAACCCCCCCCCAAAAAAAAAAAAATCAAGGAAATACAAACAAAACAATTATTTTACTAAAATCAAAGCTTTCATGGATAGGCAAAATTAAGGAATGAATTCTTTCTCTCTTTCTTACTCTTTCTCATTTACCAGCTCGGGCTGTTTTCTGCTCAGTAAAGGTTACCTGGGGGTGGTCTTCCCATTTCTGAGCTCCATTCACCTGCTCTGCATTATTCCCCTCAGTTTGGTTTATTTATTTTTTTTAATGAGAGCACAATGTAGCAAACAATTAACAATTTACATTGGGGGCCAATAAAGTGAGATGATTTTATGACTTTGTATAAAAACTCTTGAAATACCTGACATCACCATTGCACCAAAAGAAAAAAAAAAAAGTAATTTTCAGGGACTCTAAGCATTTAGAGGTCTATCAGAAACAATGATAATGTTATATATTTATTTAAACTGTGGGTTTACAGAAAAGCTCTAGCATAGAAGGCTAGAAAACCAAATGTTGTCCCAGGGCTTGGTTGCTGCTGAGCGCTCCCACTATCATGGTCCCGGCCAGGACTAGGATGCAGACTGAGCACTGCTGACAGATTGGACAATTACAAGGGGAGGCAGGATTTGTGAAAAGCACCCTTTCACTTTATGCAGATGCATTTACATGCTGCTTGATAGTTTCTGTGTCTTTTACATTTTATGACAAGTTCAGAGACACTGTGAAAGATACTAGGAAAAGCATTCATGTACATTTCAGCACATTTCTCATTACATTAAAATGTGTGAAGAATCCAAACGAGAAGAATAGCAGAGAAGAAAGGATACAGTGCTACGTTGTCAAGGGTTTAACTTTAAAAATGGTAACCCGTGGAGGAACACAAAAGAGCAGTCTTATGAATCAGTAGACTGTCTTCAGTGGGTATGGAGGGTGAAGAAGTTGATCCTACCCCATCCCAAACTAATCTGAGTGTGTAAAAAAATAAGCTGAATTCAAAAGTTTCTCTTCTCATTGCAAAGAGTACTCTAGTAGCCTTGCTAAATAACAAAAGACCCTCCCACCAAGACAGAATTAAAGGCTGCATCACCCAGCACTGACAGACCATGACTGAGGTGAAACCAGGCAGAGAGTGACAGCCAAGAGCAGAGACTTGGCTGGCAAATTGTGTATTGCATGAGTTCCCACTCAATAACACCTCTCTGGAGTTTTGAGGTGGGAAAGGTAAGATCAAAGAAGTTAAATTCTCCCAGGAGATCATGAACCCCCCAAATACAAACAGAATTGCTCGAAACTGCTGTAAAGAGTCACAGCTGTAGGGCCGCCCCTGGTGGCACAGCGGTTGAATTCTGGGCTGTGAAGCTGTCTGCAGCCTCTGCAGCGCCGGTTCGATCCCTGGCCCCTGGCGAGGGTCCCACATGGTGCACAGACCTCTCCTGCCTTGCCCGCTGCTCCCCTCAGCAGTGTATTTCGCTTGTCTGCCAGTTCTGTTCCCCGCTCTGGCTCTGGTGAATTCTCTCACCCTCCCGAGCTTCTGACTGTACCCAGCGCTTGTCTAAATAAATAAATAAATGTTTAAAAAAAAAAAAGTCACAGCTATATGGTTGTGAGAAGCTCCGTTATTTAAGAGTGGGGCTGCAGGAGACCCCAATTGAGTCTTGCATGTGTTCCCACCATCTAGAAAGATTTTACATAGCAATTCACTAGAGCCTTTACTCCCCTTCAGTTTTTTGCATAATTATTTAAAGAGGAGAAGACTTGTCTCTGCTGTGACAAGATAAATGTGCTGGGGATCTGATGTTATTTCCAGTTTGGCTGCTCCTGTATGGAGCACAGTACTGGGCACACAGTAGATTCTGAAATCTATTAACTGCACAATGTATACAATACAGAGCTGTGGGGAACAAAAATACCTCGAACACTGGAATCTGATCATTTGTAACACATTTAACAGACTGAATTCCAGATTGCAGGCCACCTCTGAGAGAGCACCCTGAATGATATGGCCATCTGGAAGTGGATTTTTTAATTTCTCTATGCACTAGAGGTGAATTGAAAGTTCAGATGCAAATTTAAATGTCCCTACTGTGATGGAGGCTATTAAATATTTAAGTTTGAATTAAACTGTTATTGTGTAGTGAGATGTCAGCTGCTGAAACTAAGGAAATGAGCCCTGGTTTCTATTTCAGCTCATCTGCTATCTGGTTTTACTGCTTGGAAGCTCAGGCACCAACCAAGGATCTTAAAATATGTCCCAAATCATCACTCAAACTTCAGACTTCTTCACCTACAAATAGGATATAAGCATTTGGAGGCTTTACTAGGTGGCATACTCTTCCATCAATATATTAAAACTAAGAAGTGAGACAATTGAAAGAACAAATATTTATTACATAAAAAGTGAAAGTAAATGAAATTAGAAAAAAAAAAATTTTTGAGACCTGGTGAGAAAAAGAGCGGGAGCCCATGGTGATGCCCTTCGGGAGGGAGGAAAAGGAAGTTTTTCCTCTCCCTCCCACACTTAACACCTTGGGTCCTTTGTCTAGAAGCTAAAGCTAAACTTCAACCTATAGACAGAGGGCCACCTTCTGCTCCCCCTGCTTTCCACATCTTGGCAACCTAGCTTGTTCTTTCCCCTGTGCAGAACACTCTCCCGGAATGTTCTTTCCTCCTTTATTCTTCCAAATAATTCCCGCTTGGCCTTTAGGACTTAGATGTACTGGAGGAATCTCTCTCTTCCCTCTTCCAGATTCTTAAACTCCGCAGGATTAACAGCTGGCCTAATGTATACCAATTATATTTTGCTACTATCTACTTTTATGTTTTTTCTGTGATCTTTTTGAGTTAGGGACTCTCTCAAATCCATCATCCAACATAGTTATTGCCACAAAGTAAGTGCTAGATAAAAGATTGCTGAAATGGACAATACAAAACTTCCCTTTTACAAGTGATGCCTTCTTCTCCCTATTACTTACCTCCTCCTACAGTCCTGCTTTCTAAAGGGTCTCTGATGCCAGAATACCCATCAAAACATGCAGTCAGCCTTGCCCTGGCAATGATCCTGCTCCTGGCTCAACTTCTTGTGCATAATCACATCACACTGGTGGTGAATAACCGTGTAGTTCTTGTTCACAGCTCTGACTTTGCAGATGACCCAGAGAGGTGGGAAGTCACACAAGGTCCCTGAGTCAATGGTTCCTCCATTTTATACCAGTATTAAACCTGGAAAACCCTGTCCCCTAAGCCTGTACCCCAAGATCTTTGCCACCATAAATATGGTGGTAAAAAATGAATAGAGGGGATTATAATAGAGTCATTCCCAGGGAAAGGGGAGGTTCCAGTTTCCTTAATGCACCCAAGGAAGGGTATAGCTGAGCAGGGAGGAGGAGGAGCTGGTGAGAAGACTGGAAAGGAGGAGGAAGCTAGAGGAGACCTAGAGGAGGTGTGTGAAACAGAGAGACATAAAAATCTTCACTTGTTTCTTGGCCTTGGACTTGTTCCAGGGACTTGGGATACATGGAAGCAAACACTTGAAACAGATGTGGGTGAGAGACCTGTGGGGCAGTTAACAATGGCATCTTAATTTAGATTTTGCTCCTTTCATCCCAGACTTGCTTGGCCCCTTCTGACCCTTTCCTATGGGTCTCCACCAAAAGGTGCCTTGGATTTGTGGCAAGCTTCTGGGCCTCAGTGGCCCTGGTTTGGGCCAACCCTGCTTACCTGGGCATTTCCCCATGAGGATGTTTTGTGTGAAAACTATTCTTTCTCCTCTCCTTATTGCACACTAATTGTATTAATGTTCCTTTTCACTAAAGGTCTTGTGCACTACAGTATATTTTGTCTTGATGCAATGGATGACAGGACCTACTTAGAGTAAGCAGGTTTAGGGGGTCCTGGGGTGCCCTGTAACTGTACTACATCTTTAATGCCAAATTCATTCTCTCCATAGCACTTTTTTTGTGACCCATATCCTCAAGACAGGCTGGATTATGTAATATATGATATCCTAATCCGTTCAATGAGCTAGACTATTCTAAATAATGCTTTTCTCTAAAGGGAGTTGGATTGTGACGAACAATTATGTAAAGATATCACTATAGGGTAATGCCAACCAATCACATGAACTGGGCAAATCCCTACTTTATATCTCAGGTCATTCTTTGTTCACTGAGATCTTGATGAAGATGGATAACAAAGTCACTTTGTGCTTCACTGGGGAAGGTAGAATGGGAATACTAGATTTTAAAATGGAGAGGACATGGTTTGTGAAACTATCCAAAAGACTCAAAGGAGATCTTCAAGTAAGAGATCCAAGAACAGGAGCCTCCCTGGTGGCCTAGAGGTTAAATCTCAATGCTATCACCACTATGGCCAGAGATCCACCCCCAGAGTTCTGTCCACACATGGCACAGCATACTCTCTCCTGTCCTGCCCGCTGCTCCCCTCAGCAGTGTATTTCAGTAATCCACCTGTTCTGCTTCCCACTCTTCTCTGGTGAATCCTCTCACCCCCCACACCTCTGGCCTACACTCCAGCTCTTATATGCATACATAAATAAAATGAACATTTTAAAAAATAATTTGACGGCAATTAAATGCCAGAGGGGCTGGGGTGGGAGTCAGATGGAGCAAGGGCACAGGTGGTTCAGTGGAGGATAAAAAATAAAAACAAAATGAAACAAAACAAAAGAGATGCCAGAAATGTTGGCCAAATCTGGGAGTGATAAAGGAGAAGCTTTTCAACAAGTTAGAACACTGGTCCTTTTGTCCAGTGAGCGCCAGAGAAATCAGGATATGAAGCCTAAATCTACAAGTGCTGACATTGTTTTTTGTCCCCATTTAATTTGCCATTGGTTGGACTAGCTTAGAAGAAATACAGCTAATAGCATCTTTTTAAAAACAAGGTTCACTAAGGAAAAAACAGAATTCTTCCAAGAATTTTTCTGGCAGAATTTTGTGTCCAGATCCATTTGTTTAACAGGATGGTTACCAACCAGGGACTGTCGCTGGAGAAGTGGATGCCATGTTGTGCTCCAAAAGCATGGCTGCTTCAACCTCAGGAGCTGGAGACATGAAGCTATGACCCTGGCAAGACTTCTACCAACTATGTTGGGATCAAGTTCTCATACTGAAATATCAATTAACCCATGGAAAATACTTTATGATAAATAGTTCGCATGATGTCAGATACCTGGCTTTGAACTTACAGATTTCTGGACGAGGCCTAACATTCAGCCTGATATAGTTTGTGTGCCTAATAACTTCTTTCTGATGGGCATTTTTGTTTGGTATTTTCTAGGATGTAGAGCATGGAGAAAATCTCAACCAGTCATGAGGCCACAAGAGCATTCCCACTAGCCCTCAGCCCCTAACAAATATGGTAGCAGCGAGAAGAAAGAGTAGTTTAATTCCCTCTTACCATTGAGTTCCCCCTATAGGACCAGGGCATTAGCTCCCAAATCAGTACTTTTCAGGGACACAAAGGAATCATTTGGTGAAATCTATCCACAGAAATAACTCCCCTGCTGAGAAGTTGTATTCATTTTAGCTTTGTAGGTCAAATCCTAATTGATTCTGGTTCAACACAAGAACATCTTCCAGAGAGCTTTTATCCTCATGCCAAAATGCTTACATTAAGATTATGGAACACCTCAGTGTTAGACCAAATATGATTTTTATTTTAAGAAGATTCTTCAGAAACTGAGTTAGATAACTGTCCATCATTTGGTTTTTTGCAATGCTCATTCTAGTTGAAAGCAGATGAAAGAGTGAGCCACCTGGCCCAGAGGTGGCCAGGTGGTCCCCTAGATTGATGAGTGGCAACTGACGGGGGAACAGTGTGTGGTCTAGAAACACCTAATGGATTTAGTGATCTATAAAGGAAAATTTTAAATAAGAATGTTAGCATGTGGCTGTAAAGATATGGGGGCTAACTCTTAACTCCAGTTCTTGAAAACCATTTAGCCTAATGCTAAGCATATGTAGAGGTCTGACCAAAACTTACAAATATGCTAATAGCATACTTTTCGCACCATCCAGGATCTGGAATGGCAGCTGTTGTTTTTTGTTGTTGTGCAACCGAAACCACCCTGGGCCATAGTTTTTCATCTTCTAAATTAGGCATTTGAGTGAACTCCCTTCATGCACCCCGAATTTCTGATTTATTCTTGAACTGTAGCTACAATCATTGAAATGGTCTGAGAAAATTGCTGGGTGGGCCATGTTTCTGGAAATCTTGGGAACAGTATCTGTAATTATCAGTGCTCATATGAGAGTCATCTAGATTAGGACTGTGCCTCAGGGTGCAATTACTCTGATGACCCTGAGAATTCTAGTTCTATGAGAAGGTCTGTGAGAGCACACAGAGAGAGGAATGGCTGGGATTTAAGAGCACTGTTTGTCAGATGCCATCTTCCATCTTCAATGTCCCTTATACCTCATTTAGCCATCACATATCTAGGAGGGAGGCACTGTCTCATATCCTGTTAAAGGCGAAGAATTAGGGCCCAGGGACCATAGGTAATTTCCCCGTGTGTGCCATTTCAAAAAGCATGAAGACTGTTCTCTGTAACATTAATTCTCAGAAAAGCTTGGGTAAGCACTTTCTCTTTATATATTTGATATATTAAATGCTTTGTTATTGGCAAAAGCTATAAGCAACAATGCCTTCCTTGAAGTTATTGATTGGATTCTGGATGAGGGCTCATGTCCAGCCTGGTGTATATAGGTGCCTAATAACTTTTTTCTAGTCTTTCATTTTTGTTGGGGATTTTCCTAGTTTCTTTAGAGAAGCCACACATGCTTGAAGCTACAAAATTCAGGCCTGAACTCTCGCCTCCCCCACACCCAAGTCCTCACCTCCATGTGCCAGGATCCTTGACTATGTAAGGTGATTTCTCTATCATTGACTTGCTTAGCCCCTTCTTTTGACCTGTGTCTGGCCAACTAGACCTCAGGTTTTATGGCTTTTGTTAGGTGCCACTATACTTAGGAAGCCCTCCATCATTACCCAGAGATTCCTTTAAGAGTCTCCCCTAGCAAGTCTTCTGACACCTTGTTTTGCCTTTGTTCCTACAATGTAACTTGGGTTTCTCACTTTCAGAGTTCACTCTATTTAAGGCTCTTGAATGTAGAAACTCTGCCACATTTATAGTTGTATTCCCAGGGCCAAATATGGTGCTGGGTGCATAGAAACACAATGATATTTTAATTATGAGGGTAACTCTTAAGCTTACAAACAAAAGAGCCACCACCCTTCCCCCCTTTTAAAAAATGGGCTCTGGAGTTCTGGCTCTGAAATCCCTGTGAACCTATGTGTTTTAGGCACACAGAGAAAACAGCATGGGTGACAAAAGACCTAGGAAGTTGCTCTGATGACTGCTAATTTGCTGGCTTGCTGGTCCTGAGGAGCCACATGCTTTCCCCATCATGATCATCACTGAGGCTCACTCAGCACCTACTGCAGGCTGGGAGCTTCCACCTTCCAGGACACCAGGAAACCCTCCTGCCCATCCCCCTCTCTCTGTATAGGAAGGACTGCCCTAATATTTCTACAGTAATTGACTTGATCACATCTTTCTGATTTAGGTGAGAATAACTTTGCTAAAATTGTGTTTTTCTAATTCTAGTGGACCTCAGTTCAAAGTTCAAGACAAAGTCTAATTTTAAAATCTGAAGACAACTGTGACTCTCCTAGTCCTATCTAGTTCAGGTATAATGGTGAAATGATTTAATTTCCAAGGGTAACATATGGCAATGAATGTAGGGGAGAAGAGCCTGAACTTCAAAACCTTGCAATTTAGGGAAGAATCTTGACCTCCCTGGCCACCGGAGGAGGGTCCCACATGGCGCGCAGACCTCTCCTGCGGCCTGCTGCTCCCCTCAGCAGTGTACTTCGGTCCTTCTGCCTGCTCTGCTCCCCCCCCTGGCTCTGGTGAATCCTCTCACCCTCCCGCGCTTCTGACTGTACCCAGTGCTTGTATAAACAAACAAACAAACAAATAAATAAATCTTTTTTAAAAAAAGACTGAGAACCTTCTAGAAAACACAATGCACAGCTATGTTCTTGCTCACTTATTCAAGTTGTAATGGAAATAGCACTGTCCCATCTTTGTTATATATGGACTTGTGATCACTTTTTCAGTTCATGAAAACTTTGTTAAAAACTTTTCTATTGTAGGGCCTCCCTGGTGGCGCAGCCGTCGTTGAGCGCCGGGTTGCGAAGCTGCCCTCAGCCTCTGCAGTGCCGGTTCGATCCCCAGCTGCTCCCCGGCCACCAGAGGAGGGTCCCACATGGCGCGCAGACCTCTCCTGCCGCCCGCTGTTCCCCTCAGCAGTGTACCATGGCCCTTCTGCCTGCTCTGCTCCCCGCTCTGGCTCTGGTGAATTCTCTCACCCTCCCGCACTTCTGACTGTACCCAGTGCTTGAATAAATAAATAAACAAATCTAAAAAAAAAAAAAAAGAAGACTTTTCTATTGTAGATGAGCCTCTAGTTCACTAGACCACTTTTTTCATTCATGCAAACCCAGCTATGGATTTTGAAAAAAAAGTGGTGCTTTAGTGGAACCTTGCTTCTTTCCAGAATATATTTTTCTCCCCCTAAAACTTAATCCTCATCTCAATAGTTCATCTATCTCCCTGAGGTCATTTTATATAATTATGCATCTCTTTTTCACCTTACTTTTGCTGACTCTTTTATGATTTCCCTTCCCAAATTTATCTACCTAAAATCATATTCTTTTGAATTGTGGTTTCACCAGATTTTTTGTTTAAACTTCTTTCAAGTTCTAAATTACATGGCTTTGCTCCTCACCAAATAAGCTGCCTTTTTAAATTTTTTTCTTGTCATTGTGGTTTCCATAGTTCTCCCATTGTAGTCCCCATGCCATATCACCCTTGAAATATCACCGTATTCCACATAAGCAGCCTTTCTCTCTCTCTAATGAAAGTTTACTTCTGATGTCTCTGGAGTGACTGACCTCTTTCAAGCAGGCCAAACAAAGCTTCACACTGTTCTACTGAGATTTGCTTACACATCTGGGAGACATCTGTCTCCCAGGGTAAGGATTAGACTCCCTAGGGTAACTACTGGTCATCTCTGTGTCCTATCTTAGCCCTCACATGGCACCTAGACACTCAGTGGTCTTGTTTGGAGGGGGTTATTCTGTGGAGTGGGGGGTGGTGGTCTAACTAAATATCCTTGGTGAGGGGCTCATGTGTGTTACAAGATATATGATCAAATCCAACAGTATCCTGTGCAACAACACTCACTTTAAATGTAGGCGGAATTGTTTGTGACACTGCATTCTTCTGTGTGACTAAGTATTCAGAATGAGTATCAAGCCCTACAAGAAAGGGAGAGATTTTGACAACTGGCCAATGTTTACAGAACTAAAATTCAATCAACACCTAGACTGATGGAAATTCTTCCAGGTTTCAATTCACTGATTCATTCCACATTGCTTGAGCAAACCTCCAAATTAGAAGCATGTATTACTTCACCAAAAATTGTTAGGTCTGTTTTCTAAATTTAGTCTCGGTCAAAATAATTTAATCCAGGGCCTCCCCGGTGGTGCAGCGGTTGAGCGCTGGGTTGCGAAGCTGCCTGCAGCCTCTGCAGCGCCAGTTCGATCCCCGGCTACTCCCCAGCCACCGGAGGAGGGTCCCACATGGCGTGCAGAACTCTCCTGCTGCCGCTGCTCCCCTGAGCAGTGTACCTCGGTCGGTCCTTCTGCCTGCTCTGCTCCCCGCTCTGGTGAATTCTCTCACCCTCCAGCGCTTCTGACTGTACCCAGTGCTTGTATAAATAAATAAAAATCAATCAATAAAAAAAGCTTTAAAAAAAGTTTAATTCATATAAAGTCTAGGGTAATAATAAGAATCTTTTGATGTATCTAGGTGCCTATTATTTAGGAAAATCCAACCACATTATTATAAAGAAAGAGAGTAATTAAAAACTGACAAAATTTCTGATGACACTGATTTCTGAAACAACACCAGCTCTGCAGGAAACTGAGATCTAGTATCACTGCAGCATCACTTTCTCATTTGTGGTCAAGGATTTTTTATTCCTATAGTTCATCAGATTGAGGGGAAACATCACAGTGTACCCAAGAAATGGTAGCTTGGGATGAAATAAACCAATCACATAAATTTTTTTAAAGATTTATTTATGCATTCAAGAACTGGGGTACAGGCATTCACCAGAGACAGAGCGGGGAACAGAACAGGCAGAAGGACTGAAATACACTGCTGAGGGGAGCAGCAGATGAGGCAGGAGAGGTCTGCTCCGCCATGTGGGTTGCTCCTTGGCCGGCCGGGGGACTGAACTCGTGCTGCAGAGGTGTGGATTGCTTCATAATGTGGTGCTTAACCCCTTGCGCCACCAGGGAGGCCCCCAATCATGTAAATTATGTGTCACTCCAGTTTCTATCTCAATGGTTACATTCTGAAACTCCTATTTACCCTGTTCTTCCCAGCTCCAAATGGAGAGTGCAAAGATGATCAAACATCACCCTGTGCAAAGATGATCAAACATCACCCTGTGCTACATTTTAGTAGTACCAAAAGCAAACTATTTAATGCCCAAATAAAAATATTCAAATTGCTATGAAAATAGGAAAAAAGAAAGTATTTAAGATCTAATGGGAACAGATATTAGTGAGAGTGTCTATGGTTTAATGACATTGCTCCTAGGAAGTAAAGAAAGAAAATGGTCGCTCAATCGAGAAAAAAAAAATTATAAAGAGATTTCCTGGAAAATGAGAGAATGGAAGGTGATATGCACAGTGGTGATATGGCAGCGGTGATGATGGTCAAAAGTCTGACAATAAAGGTCTTAATATTTAATGTCAGTAAATATTAAGAGGAGAGAGAAGCTTGAGGAACCAGGGTATAGAAGCAGACCACAGTTCTTGTCTAGAGGAGAAATGATGCAACAAGGGAGTAGCTATGGAAAGAGAAAGAATGGAATATATGTCAAAGAGAAGATCCTCCTCAGTACTATTTCAAGTAGCTTCTAAGTTTTATGTGAAAAGTGAATGGCAACAAATACAATACCAAATCAGGTACTAAGACAAGTTTGTTACTTGGAGAACAGGTATGTACAGAAAGGGGTTTTAAGGGTTAAAATGATTTGACATAGGGTAGGTCACCTTTGTTTCAATTAAAAAAGACATTATGCAAGACCAAAGGAGAGAGGGGGAGGTGGGGGGGAGGGAGGGAAGGCAGAGAGACAGGGACAGAGACTGACTCTTTTCTTTCAAGGAACATGTTATGCAGAGGAACAGAAAATACAGCTGTGTGGATGATGGTAGTATGTGTATACTACATCCCCGATACTTGGGATAAATTAACTTTTCTGAATTTTGATTTTTTTTTCTGCCTAACATATCATGCTGTTTAGCTGATAGGGTCACCATTTTCAGAAAACTAGTGCATATGAACTTTTGTACTTTGAAACCTAAAACTATAAATATTCTATTCCTAAGGCTATGCTTATTTAAATGTAAGGAGCCATTACTCATGTTACTGCAGCCAGACACCACCCCCCACCCTGTAGTTTAAACATTTTGTTTAAAAGATTAAACTAAGCAGAATCAACTACTAAACATTCTTTGCTGTCACTCCACCCTCATCCCCACCCCCACTGTGATTTATTCTCTGACTACCCGCCGGGAACCTGGAGAACTAATTGTGTTACATCACTAACAAAATCACCTATGGCCCTCCACAGTTAATAACACCAGGGCAAGCATCTGCTGGTCTATACAGGCTGTAACTGGAGAAGACCAACATCACGACTCAGGACTTCTGCATGGTGGGGCACCTCCTTGGACCTGGAAATGCAAAACTCACTCCCTTCACAGCCACATCTCCCACACTCATTCCTTCCCTTTGTATATAATCACAGCACCCCTGCCATTTAAAAAGCCAGCTTCTTTCAGGGTACTAACCCTGCCTTCCCCCTTGTAATTCTTTTTAAAAAAAAAATTCATGTGGTTTTCTGGGCAGTGAGCTAGAAACCCAGCTTGGGCCTTCACATTATTTATCCATCTGCCTGAGCAGTGTTGTCTTAATGGTTCCAAGATGATTCTTGCTGTCGTTGTCTCAGCTCTGTGACAGGCAATTTACCAGATCTCATTTTTACTTATTTAATTCATTTCTGAGCTCTTTTTAAATATGGGTGCTACACATGTCTGCTTCCAATTTATGGCTCATCTATTCTTTATGAGTTCTGGGCCTTCGATCTTTCTTCAACTGCTGTTATGGTTACAGTATTGCTCCACAGAGTCCTACAAGGTCATTTTGACAAAAAGGACGCAGGATCATTATGTGGGTGGCCAGTTAAGCTATTACTGTTCTTTTTGTGTCATGTCATATAATGAGAGCCCTGAAAATGTCGTCTTGCTCTATAAAAATGTTTTTTAACTTATCATTTCTCTACGTGTATGACCTCCTGAATTGGCCACAGCCCAAATAAGCCAAAGACCTGAATTATAATAAAAAGTCTAATAAATACTGGGTTATAGCCTCTTGTGAAAATAAAGCCAGTAATCTTCATTTACAAAAAAAAAAATACTCAACAAGAATTATCTACCAAGCACTGTGACAGCTCATAATGATAGATCAGAGAACAAGATGCTGCCTCTGCCCACAGGGAACATACAATGGGGAAGGAGATATGGACAAATAAACAACAACAACAAAATCACAATTCAGAAATGGGTTACGATAGTCCTAGAACCCTTAGGACAAATACTTCATATAATCCTGTGTGGTTAGGAGAAAAGTCATTTGACTACATCATCATAGGATATCATTAGTGAGGGATGAGGCTGCAGGGGAAGCAAGGGGGCCCTCGCAAGAAATCTTGCACATGTTGTTGAACCACTTGGGCTTTATCCACTGGGGAATGGGAAGCCATTAAAGGTTTTTTAAATAGGCCAATGGCATGATCAGATTTGCATCTTTACAACGTTATCCCAACTCCATTAGAAAGGCTGGAGAGATAATGAATCTTTGGAGATAAAATGTCTTTCAATAAATATTTTCAATGTGGAGAGGTAAGACTTATTTCAATCAGGGTAACTAAGGTAAGGACAGAGAGACAAGCTGTCCCAGGAGGACTAAGATCTAGGTTCAGGGGCCAGAGGAAAAGAAAGCCTTGATTGCCACTAGAGAGAGAAGAGTACCAGGCAATTTCTGGGAAGGAAGTTATTACTGCAATACATCTGCAAGTCCCCACATTACATAAATATATGTCTAAAACCAAAATAGGGCTTTGGAATAGACAACTTTCCCTGATGACGTGATCACTGTTACATGTAAACTAGACTAGATTCAATCACACTCAGATCTCTATTAGACATCTTTCTCCCCATATATAATACACCCCATGGACTCAACGTAAGCTATCCCACTTCCTCTGTTCCCTCCTACCTACTTCTTATCCCTTATTTCAATTACTCAGCTCGGAAACCTGGGATCATTCAAGTTTGCTCCCTCAACCATAGCTTTGCCTGGTAAAACCCCCAAATCTCTGTCAACACACGAGAGGACACACCAAATGTGGTATCTTCAGACAACTGAATCCCACTCAACAATTAAAATGAATAACCAATGATACACAACCATAGCAGTGAATCTCCATGGCAAAGCAGAGCAAAAGAAGCCAGACACAGATAAATGCAAACTATCTTCTAGACAGATGCTGATGAAATGCTAAGAAATCTACCAAATAAAAAGTAGAGCAGGGGCCTCCCTAGTGGTGCAAGAGGTTAAGACACAGCATTATGAAGCTGCCCGCAGCCTCTGCAACACAAGTTCAATCCCCGGTCAGGGAGCTACCCACATGGCGTAGCAGACCTCTCCTACTCATCCACTGCTCCCCTCAGCAGTGTATTTTAGTCAATTGCCTTTTCTGTCCCCATTCTGTCTCTGGTAAATACTCTCACCTCCCCCCACACCTCTGGCCTGTACCCCAGTTCTTGTATGCAAAATAAATATTTCTTTTAAGAAAGTAGAGTGGTGGTTTCCTGGTGCGGGCAAGGGAGGTGACTGACTGCAAAGCCGTAAGGCACAGTATTTTGGGGGTGATGCTTGCTTGGTTCTTTTACATATTTTTTCCAAAGCTCATTGCACTGTATTCTCAAAGGGGCATATTTTCTTTGCATGTATGTTATGACTTTTAAAATTTTCCTTCTCCCAATTATTTAGTCTAACAAACAAAAAAAAAAGTTTTATCCATTCACTTGTACACTTTGAAATATACTACTTAGTAAAATGTACAGCCAATTGTCCAACATAAGCTTCATCATACTCAGAGCATATTTCCCTGAATATTCATTGAGAGGCTCATGATAAATATTTTTTCACATCTCACTTAGAAGAGGTGCTTCCAACATGGAGCCCGGCTAGAGGCAGCTCACCACAGAGCAGTCTAAGAGGGTCTATTCCATTTTGGTAATTTCATATTTGGAAGGCCCAGCCAGTTCTAGCAGGGCCCTTCCAGCTCAAGGGCTTTGTTATAAAACCCTCAACCTCATTTCCTGACACGACTACCTACAAAAATGCAGGTGAGAGGTAAGCTGACCTGATCCTCCAAATGACGGGGCATGAATATAAAGTGATGGCATCCACATGCATGGACAATTAACAGAGGTTGGTGGCTTCTCCACTTCTATGGCTTTGTATTTCCACACCCATATACCATTTAGAAACTACCATTGCTTCTGTGAAAAAAAAAAAATGTTTAGTAAACTGTGCTCAGACTCATTTTTCTGTATTCAAATGTATTTTTCCTCTGAAAAAATAGGTACTATTTAAAGAGCTGCAAGGAGTTAAAGAAAATCTCATTTACTTAATGAAATGGCTAATTGTGACTTGGAATATTTATAGCATTTCACTGAACAATATGGTACTACAGAGTCATTTGCAAACCCAGTTCAAGCAAACAATTGAGTTGGAGGTAAAAACAGATTGATCATTTGACTAATCAGTTAAAATGGTTTTAACTGTTACCTTCAATGCCTCATCAGGCAAGTTATGCAGATGGAGACTTCCCTTAGGGGTTTGTTGAATCATTTGTAATATGTTCCACTGTTTTTTCATTTTTAGTTTTTATGGGTGGAGAGAAGGGGCTTTCTTCCCTTGCCTTGGGGAACTGATCTTGTATTATGTTTCCTAGCTACAGGATATAATCCTAGATTGTTTGTTTTTTAAAAAAAGATTTATTTATGCCTACAAGAACTAGGGTGTAAGGGGGGGCGGGGGGGGCGGGGGGCATCAGTGAGAGGATTCACCAGACAAGAACAGGCAGATCTACTGAAATACACTGCTGAGGGGAGCAGTGGGTGACGCAGGACAGGTCTGCTGTGCCATGTGTGTTGCTCCCTGGCGGGCCTGTGGATTGAACTTGTGCTGCAGTGGCTGGCAATAGCTTGATAGCACTGTCTTTAACTCCTCTGCCACCAAGGAGGCCCCACCCTACATTGTTTACCCTGGAGGCTTAGGTGTCTATTGCTTCATAAATAAATGCCACTAACTGGGTCTGGAAAACCAGAGCACTGGTGCCGGCAGGAGGGAACAGAAAGGAGCCAGGCACCAGTGTACTTGAAGGCTGCAGCAAAGGTGCTCAGACCTCCTGAGATGCTGCAGGCACCTGAGTGACTGAGGAGGATCTACAGGTACCTCTGCTCCTAGGCAAACTCCTCAGTTAAAGCCAAATAATCTCATGGTAACTTTAGCCTCTCAGCTGCAGTTCAGCTTCAGTAACCAGTCAATAGTGGTAGCGCCCAGAGGGGACTGTGTTGCGATGGGGTCAGGGCTGGGCTTTGCTCCCTTGTCTTTTGAGTAGTCTTGTCCTAGGATGAGGGTCTGGTGTGAGGGCCCAGGTGCTTGGGCTTCTGGTGAATGGCAATTACCATTGAGTTTTATCTCAGCTTTGACCCCAGAAGGGGGAGAGGCAGGTGTTTTGCATTGCTCAGCCACGAGCAGCAGAGAAGAGCCTCCTGGTATGGAGACAGAGGTGAGCCCACCGAGTCCTCTCCACCAACTGGGGCTCCAGCTCATCATGCCTGGTGCCCCAAGTTCAAGCCAACCAACACCTCAAACAGACCCCATGCCAGTAGTCACCAAGACTGTCCACTGTGGTCAAGCTCCACGTTGAGGGTGTGGGGTGCTTCGTGCTCTGGGTGTCTGGCTGCCTCCGGCAGTACAGGGGCAGACCTTGTTCTACAATTCCTATGTTCTGCCAGGGTCTCTGCACCCCTGCTCCTATAGTTCTCCTGTATGCCCACCGTGTGTTCCCCCCTCTCCAGCACAGCCCCATGTGCTCCAGTCCCCACTGTGGGGGTGAGCGCCTCCATCAACAATGCAGAGGCTCCTGTGGCAACCATCCCTCCCTCTCTTGGGCCGCTCTGTCCCAATATCAACCCAAGCACAATTAAATTGATGATTTTCCTACCTCCTCTGCCATACAGTCCCTCTTGATGCTCACAGTGGATATCCACGTCATCCAGGGATTGTGGTCTTTGTTTAGGTATAATTTGTTTGCAATTATGTGAAGGAGGTGAGATGAGCGTCCTCATCCTTCCACCATCTTGCCAGACTGAGTCCTAGCCAGTGAGAAGGAATCCTTTTATAGTCTCTGTTGTTAACCTCAAGTTCAGAGAGTTAAACTAATCATAGCTGTATCAACAATGGTTCACAGGAGCGAGTCCCTTCTCTTAGCTGTGTCTCTCCTGGAAGTATGGGATATGAGTATGTGTAGGGTAAGGTAAAAGGTATCAGGCTTTTCTGCCCTCCCGCCATCGGGATAGATGAGGGAACCCTGTGATCCTGAATGCATGCCTGATGGCGGGCACCTGAAGTGGGTACACCTGCGCTAAGACTGTGCTTTTAAAGGCTGCGTCACAGGGACACCAGAAGCCGAGAAAGCAGCAGCAGAAGCCGAAAGAGAAGCCGAGAGAGAAGCAGAGAAGGCCGGAGAGCCCAGATAGAGTGAAGACTTGCTGGGGGCCCGGGAGGCCTGCCAGCCTCCCGGCCCCCCAGCACCCCTGCCTGCCATATGTCTGGTGAACCCCAATAAAAGACCTGCAAAAAACCGCTAAGGACTCTGACTCCTCCTTTACCCGGTCTGCATGGGATCAGAGAACCTGCACACTGGTCCAGTCCTGCCTTTACAGTATGGAAGAGGTGTCTCCAGTGTGAGTCTGCACTCAACAAGTTCTAGTTTGTGCCTAATAAGCAGGCAACCTTTCCCCATCCCCTCAGTGAAACTCCCTATCCCCATGACATTCCAACGAGCTCTGTCGTTTGTAATTCCCAGGCCATGGGAATAGAAATGGTGAAGAGTTTGTTCAGGAAGTGCAGTCAGGTTGGGATCCCAGGGAGCAGATTCTGAGACAGAAGTTAGCATCGGTTGAGGAGGGACTCAGCTGTGGGATATCAGCCCCCAGCTTTCCCAATACCTGTGATACAAGTGTATCTGCTTGAGCGGGTGACTTGGTCCAGGCATGGTGGCATCACTACACAGTGTCGGTGGACTCTAGGGCCAGCCTGATTCCAGGTGTGGTATGGGCTTTTGGATTTTTTTTTGGCCCCATTGTGGATGCAATCCTATGCAGGGCTGTAGCAGCAGGAAGGAATGGAGCAGGATCTCTATGACCCAAGCAGACGGGTGAAGGAGTGAGTCCTGGAGCCCTTGGTGGCTTTTGCAGGCTTTTATTGGGATTTTACCGGGTACACAGCAGGCAGGGGTGCCAGGGGCCAGGATGCTGGCAGGTCTCCTGGCTAGTCTTTACTCTTTCTGGGCTCTCGTGTTCTCTGGTGGCCTCTCTGGTTCTCTTCCAGTCTCTTTTGCTCTTTCTCACTCTGTCTCTTTCGCTCTGCTCCATTCTTGTGTCCCCGTGATGCCTCCCTTATAAGCCCAGTCTCAGCCCTGGTGAATCTCATCTACATGGGCCCACATCCCACTCCAGGTGCCCACCATCAGGCATGCATTCAGGACCGTAGGTCCATCATCAATCCTAATGGCGGGAGGGCAGAAAAGCCTGATACTTTACTTACCCTACAAGGGAAGTGTGGGGAAAGAAAAAAAAATGAGGACAAGAAAACTTACCCTCTCTGGGCTGGCATTTTGGCTTTACTTGGAATCCTAATTATTTTCTTTTTACAGATTTTGCAGATTTATCAGGGCATCTACGTTGCTCTGATATTCATTAACTTTCCTCTTCTTTTCATAGCATTCCCTGAGCTGGCTGCAAGAAAAAGTTTAAAAGTTAATTTATCATCTTTTTGGGAGTCATAATATTTGATCAAAACAAGAGTAATTTTTTAATCAAATATGAATTGACAAAAGGTACTACCTCCTAGAATTCAAGAGAAAGAGCAGCAGAGAGATCCAAGAGACAAGCAAAGAGAATGGAGATGCTAGTTTTTTTCCCAAAGAATTCAATGAAAAGTCTGTGACCTTCAGCAGTTGGGGAAGAGATGAAAAAAAAAAAAAAAAAAAAAAAGGAAATGTATCTGATAGTAAAATATTGAATTAGAAACTTAAGATCAATAAATGATGGATATTTGGCAATCCCATATATAAGGTTGTAACAGGGTGGTCCCCAGGAAAGGGGGAGGTTCCAGACTTCCTGCCCCACCCAAGGGAGAGTGGAGCTGAGCAGGGAGAGAAGAAGCTGCAGAGGAAACTGAGGAAGGAAGGAAGCAGGATGGAGCCAGAAGGAGACCTGGAGGAGGCATATGGAGCCGAGAGACATGTAAAGAAACTGCGCTTGCCTTTTGGTTGTGGACTGGGTGACATAGATGTGGGTGAGAGACCCGTGGGGAGGTGACAATGGTGGTTTTTGTCTTGATTTTTATTTTGCTCTTTTCCCTCCAGACTTGTCTGGTTGTTTCTGATCCTTTTCTGTGGGTTCCCCACTAGAGGTGATTTAGACTTGGGGCAGGCTTTGGGGACTTGCTCCGGGCCAATCCTGCTTAGGTGGACTTTTACCCATGAGGAGACAGGTAATTGTGGGTGCTTGATTTAGAAACTATGTTCTTTGCTTTTCCTGTATTGTTCACTAATTGTATTAAAGTTCCTTTTCATTAAAGTCTCATATGTTTTGTGTTGATGTGGTGGATGGCAGAACCTATTTAGAGCAGGCAGCTTTGTGGGGTCTAGGGTGCCTCTCTCCCTGCCCTGTAACATATTACAAATGTCATTAAAATTTGAGAGATGCACTAACTCACATAAAACAAAATGATATATCTGGAATTTCCATAAAATGAATTCAATTAAACTCCTGCTTTGAATAATTAAATTTTAGATCAATAAATAGAATAGAGTGTCATATCTAAAGGAAAAAGTGGTTTCTGTGTCCCCTTATGCAGCATCACTAGTGTTTTAAGGAGAATGAGTCCATAATATGGACTAAGTTGGATGCCCTCTCTATAGTAAATATTATTATAGTGAATTTTTACCATTATTTTAGACATTACTTTCTATCTTGAACAATTTATGATTCCCACACTACTGCAGAGCAGAATTGCAGCTTATACTTTACAAGCACTTTTTATAAGTTCAGTTTTTATAAGTTCTCTACTGTTTTCAAAAGATTTTTTTTTCTCCTTTGGAGAAGTTTGTGGGGTATGTGAGCTCCCTCATCTCGACTCTCCTGGCACAGTCATCATGTCCTGTAGTGCTCAGCACCACCCACTCAGGGCCAACCCTCTGCCATCATGCATAGAATCCAACCACCTGACTGTCGTAATTGCTGTTGAGCTAGCGGAGATGCACAAGACACCAGTCACCTTCTCAGGGAAGACCTTGAAGCATAATGAAGTATTATGCCTGCAAGGGACTTGTCCCTTGTACAAATGGCTTGAGGGCCCACAGGAAATTTGAAAGGATATAGAAAGCAGCAGAAAACTGTTGGAAAATTTCCTTAGGAGCTTTTGGGGGCTCATGATATAGTCAATGCTATATGGTGAGAAACCTTATGCAGAAAAAGAACTTTAAGAGAATTTATAAGCTTAAAAATGACCATGGTTTGGGCCTCCCTGGTTGCGCAAGGTGTTAATACACCTATGAAGCTATCCTATGAAGCTATCCGCAGTCACTGCAGCACAAGTTTGATCCCCAGCCAGGGAGCTACCCACATGGTGCAGCAGACTTTTCCAATCACTCCTGCTGCTCCCCTGAGCAGTGTATTTCAGTCAATCTACCTGTTCTGTTCCCCACTCTGTCTCTGGTGAATCCTCTCAACCCCTGTACCTCTGGCCCATACCCCAGTTCTTGTATGCATAAATAAATAAATCTTTAAAAAAAATAAATTTAGGGCCTCCCCGGTGGCGCAGCGGTTGAGCGCTGGGTTGCAAAGCTGCCCGCAGCCTCTGCACCACCAGTTTGATCCCCGGCTGTTCCCCGGCCACATGGAGGGTCCCACATGGCATGCAGACCTCTCCTGCAGCCCGCTGCTCCCCTCAGCAGTGTACTTCGGTCCTTCTGCCTGCTCTGCTCCCCGCTCTGGCTCTGGTGAATTTTCTCACCCTCCCGCGCTTCTGACTGTACCCAGTACTTGTATAAATAAATAAATCAATCTTAAAAAAAAATAAAAAATAAATAAATAAATTTACCATGACTTTCTCTACTCACATTTCCCCTTTGAATGGGATGGGGATGGGCAGAGGTCCCTAATACTTTTCTTTCCTTCTTATATTGATACCGTAATTGTAGGTTTTCAGGCCTAGTCTCCCAGCCAGGAATGGATCCCAGGCTGCAGGGGCAGCACTCAGTCCCAGCCACTAGACCACCATGGGTTGGTGTCTCATAAAGCCGCAGCAGGAACTTCACAGACACTCAGGCAAGCAAAATGAGAAGAGGCAGGTTTATTTAGAGAAAGAAAAAGTTTATTGAGAAAAGAAACAGAAATAAAGTGGGACTTCCAGGCCATGGAACCAGGCCAGGGAGGGGCAAGGAAGCCAAAGTGGAGTCGTTTCTCAGGGAGTATAGACCTTCTTTCCCTCATTATTCTAAAGCTCCACCAGTCTCTTTGTGCTTGGTTAGTTCTTGGTGGTCTCACTCACTGCCTAAATGTCTCGGTGCCCAGAACTAAGTCTCTGTGTCCCAGCCCTTACCTTTTTTCTTCATTGTCCTCTATTTGGATTGACTTATTGACCTTAAGGTCATAAAATAAATCCCTAATGTCATGAGTCCTGGGGTGTTTGATTAGTCCCCTTTGGAATTTGTTGTCCTTATCTTTGGAACCTTTCTTAACTCTTCTGAAGTTCCTGCATTGTCCTTGAGGCTGCCTAATTATCCCTAACTTGCCCTAGAATTCAGTATCACAGAAATTGTTAGTTTGGCATTAGTCTCTGAAGAAGAAAGTCAGCTAAAGATGACTTATCTATGAGGTTGGGTCCTACATATGGGGAAAAAACATTGCTGAGAATTGCTAGGTGTATTCTATCATGAAACTATAGGATGGTATAGCTTTTCTAATTGTTTTTTCTCTCTGCCTGATATCTTTGAGCTGAAACCTCTGTCTTCTTCCATCTTTAGATCCAGATTCAGATTGGAGTATACCTTCAGCTCTCTTGGACTCTAGCCTCTAGCTGCAGGCATCGGACTTCTCAGCCTCCACTATCATGTGGGCCAGTTCCTTATAGTACATTTCTTGATAGACAGGTAGATGGATAGATGGGTGAATGGATAGATGGATGGATGGATGGATGGACAGGTAGATACATACATACATGCATACATACGTACATAGACAGTGATATAATCTACTAGTTCTGTTCCTCTAGGGAACCCAGACTAATACAATAGTAGTTTCACAATACAAGAGGTTCTTGAATTTTATTTTGTATCAGATTGATACCAGAATTGTAGGTTTTCAGGCCTAGTCTCCCAGCCAGGAACGGATTCCAGGCTGCAGGGACAATGCTCAGTCCCAGCCATTAGACCACCATGGATTGGTGTTTCATGAAGCCGCAGCAGGAACTTTGCAGATGCTCAGGCAAGCAAGCGAGAAGAGGCAGATTTGTTTAGAGAAAGAAAAAGTTTATTGAGGAGAAAAAGAACAGAAATAAAGTGGGACTACCAGGCCATGGAACCAGGCCAGGGAGGGGCAAGGAAGCCCAAGTGGAGTCCTGCCTCAGGGAATATACACCTTCTTTTCCTAATATTCTAAAGCTCCACAAGTCTCTTTGTGACTGGTTAGTTCTCAGTAGTCTCACTCACTGACTAAATGTCTCTGTGCCCTAAACTAAGTCTCTGTCCCAGACCTTATCTTTTTTCTTTATTGTCCTCAATTTGGAATGCCCTGTTAACCTTAGTGCTGGGATGTTTGATTAGTCCCCATTAGAATTTGTTGTCCTTATCTTTGGAGCTTTCCTTAACTCTCCTGAAGTCCCTGTACTGTCCTTGAGGCTGCCTAATTATCCCCAACTTGCCCTGGATTCAAGATTCACCCAGAATTCTGATATTTAATAAGATTCCTAAGCAATTATGAGGCACAGCAAAGTTTGAGAACTATAATATATTACTTTATAATTTGATCACTATTTGACACAGAGATCTGGAAAAATTAAAGAATACTTAAAATTATTTCTCCACCACTACTCACTAATGTTTTGTAATAGCTAAGTGCCAGACTCTGTTGAAGGTGCTTACTTATATTATCATATTTACTGTTCACAGTATCCCTGTAGTTACTGCTGCATTTTATCAATGCATTTTATCAATGAAGAAAATAAGGCACAGAGAGATTAAATAAACTGCCCAGAGTTACACAGCCAGTAACTGACTGAGTAGCAGTTGTAAGATGAACAGTCAACCTCAAAAGATCCTACTTTTAGCCACTCTACTCTCCAAGAAGGGTGGATATCATAATAAACAACATATGTTGTCTTGATCAGATGATAGTTGGGCATCATACTAGCAAATATAGCCCAATACATTTAAGGTATGATGTGCTTTCTTTTCCCACACCTGACACTACTCAGAATGGAATTTACAGTCTGTATTTTCACTGCCTCTTACTATAGTCAATTACTCCATAACAAAATGGGTCATGTGGCTTAATAAAATAGCTGTCATTTTCTCAGTATGTTGTGAGGCTCTGTGGTAAGCACTTCTCCCGCACTGTTATCAGGGCTTTCTGCTGGGGCTGACAATAGTGTTCACCTAGATGTTTCTCAGCCCTCTTGGTGCATTAGAAGTGGATGGGAGCTTTGACGCACACACACATACACACACACACTAGGCCCCAGCCCCAGAGAGACTATGTCTGCACTGCGGTAGAGCACTAGGACTGTTGTAAACCCTTCCTGATGACACAGCGTGCAGCAAAGACTGAAAACCATCCCTTGCTAAATGCTTTCCATATGTGTTTATTTGAGACCTTTGGAAAATCCAGTGAAGTTGGTATTATTTTCCTCACTTTCTCTGGGGAAATTGGTTCAGAGAGGTTAACAACTTGGCCAAGTGGCTGGTGGGGTCAAGCCGGGGATTTAAACCTGCATATTATTCACTGTATTAACTTGACTTGAAATTTCTGTTGCCACAGGCAGCACATGATTCCTTCATTCAGGAGTAACCTCATTTGTGAAATTCAACTGAGGGCCAGGGCTAGCTGAGATGCATTTCCAGTGTTCCCTCTGCCACTTACCTACTGATAACCCCCCCTCTGAGGGCATTCCTCTCCAGTACACTTAAGAGCTTATGCCATTTCACATTATTTGGGCTTTATCAGCTCAATGTGAAGACAGGACATCTTCCCAGAAGGCACTCAAGCTCCTGCAGAGAGGGACCAAAACTAGCTCCAGGGGAAGGCGGCATTCTATCCACTTAAGTGTATTCTTTTGACTTCAAAGATTCAAGCTCTTGTATGCATAAATAAATAAATATTTAAAAAAAAAACAAAAACAAAAACAAAGATGATTTCATCTCAGGTAAATGAGTTGATCAGGGAGAACTTCCGGATTCAAGCATCCATCCAGAAGGCAACTGCCCTGAAGTATTTTCATAAACCAACACTGCTATTATTACACCCAGAGGTTTTTTTTTTTTTTTTTTTTTGAAGCTCAGTTTTTATTTTACTATTTTTCTTGGAAATAGGAAAAATAGGGAAAAAAAAAAAGAGTACTTTGTGTTTGCATCTCCTTTGGTCACAACAGACTTAACCTAAGATAATTTTTCTCCAGGAGTCTGAGAAATGAGATGATCCTTGGTCTTTTTACCTGGCTTAATAATCACCCTTTACATGGTATTTATACTCGCTAAAGTCATTTCACAAACACAGCCTTGTGAACTCAAAGATTACTAACTTTCTGTGTATTATATTTAAAACTAACCTCACAAGTCTTGGCAAAAGGCTGGGGCAAGGAGAGGCAGGCAGGGAAAGAAGGAAACATTTTATCCACCAACCCTCACTGACATTGTAACTTGCAGTTGAAGCCAAAGACTGTTATAGGTAGTGCCCCCTGGAGGGAGGTGTGAGGATGCACAACCCCAGGGAAAATGGGAACAAAGTATTTGCTGGGTTATAGTCTCTGATAAGAAATACAAGGCACTGCAGAAGCAGCCCCCAGCATTCAGCTTTTGTTATTTCAGCGTTTTTTGGATCTTCAGCCTTCCTTCTGGAGTCAGTAATTTCTGCACCCACCATGCTGATCTTCCAAAAGACTGTTGCAGGCCTCTGAAGGGTGTGGAGAGGCCTCCAGGAGCCAACCTCAGAGAAGAAAAGTTCAGAGGTTTTGCAAGTAGCCGAGCAACTGAAAATGTTCTCAGTTTTGCTGCTGTTACAGCCTGACAGGGAAGGTGAAGACCAGGAGCAGGCGTCTTGCTACGTGAGTGTGGCCATTTGTAGGCTCATTCGGCCATTGCAGCTCCTGTTTTGAGTGTTGCTTGTCTGGTGCTGGGCTGGGGCAACTCAGCAGCTCCAGATGTGTCTTCTTCTGCCTTTGTGAGTCGGCACCTGGCCTATATTTGGCTGAAATGTGCTCCAGGTCCTCAGTGGTGGGAAGATGGCATCTTGGGAGCCTTTGTATTTAGGTCTTTAAAACACTGGACACTGCTTCAGGTGAGGTAAATGGCCTCAGTAACTTTTTTCCCCCTTGGTTTGTTAAATAAATCCCATTATTGTTTTCTGAACCTGAGTAGTCTTACAATTGTGCACGCGGGTGAAGAACTCGGATAGTGACGGGTAGACTATTTGGGCAGTGACTTTGGCCAGTTTTAGTGCCCCTTGCTGCCGTGTGTGACACTACAAAATAAACATACTGTCCATTTCTTTTTCTTTCCACTTTAGTTTCTCAATTCTCCCTGTTACCAAACTGGGGTTTCCTTCAGAGGTTGTAGCCCCTTGTAAAAATTTTAACACAAAGGCAAGAATGACAGCATTCAGATGAGACATTAGTAAGCTTGTGTGCAATGGAGATAGCACAGGAGAACATTTCCAACTTGGCTCCCTAAAGGGAGCAATGAAGGTGTTTGAAGCTGTGGGGCCATCAGAGGGGATTGGGCAGAGCAGCAGTGTCCTGGTATGTTCTGGGTCGGGCTGCCCTGGGCAGGAACAGACTGTCACCTGCTTTTCCACACATCACATGTTCATCAACATCAAAGTCTCCACCCAGGTGGTATGCTCTAGGAGCTAATGAGACTCATTCACTCTGGGTCAGGGCTTTTAATAATTGTGCATGAGGGACCCTTGGGCACACCCCCCCCCAGGAAATTGTGAAACATCATTAATCAGCAATAGCACCTTTTGTCAGTGTGGTGCTTTGCTCAGTCAAGGGGAATGGGGTGTTTAGAGGAGATAGCAGGCAGGACCCACCAGCTCACAGTCCTGTCCACCTGTTTTAATAGGACTTTGGGCTACTCTCATCCTACATGCTGTCATTTTTGTTCACCTAGATTAGTTGAATGTGACTCTTTGTGTCCTCACTGCTGGTGTCCAAGAGGGAGCTCTGTGCTTGCTCCCCATCCCCACTTCTGAGGGCAGCTCCTGAACACTACGTGGGCTTGACTAGTCCTTTCTGGCTCCAGGGAAATGCTGTCACCCCAACTCCAGTGACTACTAATTTCTGCCTCTGATTGCAGAATCTATTATCAATCTCCTTTCTTCAGATATCAAGCTCTTGCAGATGCTCGGGGATCTCTGACAAATGGAGTAGGTTGGCATTGGCTCTTTGCTTTTTCCTTCCCTTCCTGGGCTGTTCTTCCTCTCTAGATTTCTGAGCAGTTTCTCTGCCCTTCACACTGACCTCAGAGGAGAACTCAGTGCCTTTCTTTCCAATGCCTGCATCACTCTCTCGCTCCATGGCTCCCCTGTTCTTTCTCTCTCCAGACCCTGAAATCTTTGTAGTCCATCCCCATGTTCACCCCATTTTATTCTTCTTTTCTGAGTCACTCATTTATACAGCAAACATTTATTGAGCAGCGAATATATAGCAGACCCTGCAAGAATACTTAGAAATCTCCTTCAGCAACAGTAACTTGGCTTCTCAAAATTAATCCAAACAGATGTTGCCAGATGCAAACCTTCATTTCTCTTTCTCTTGGAAACCAAGCAGTGGGCCCAGAAATTTTTACCTTCAGGCTATCCTGCTGATATCATTCAGTGCTTGCACCAAGACAGCAAGAGGAACAAAGGCCCAGAGCTCTCCACTGGTACTTAGGGGAAAGCCCCCTTGCCTTCCCATGGAAACAATAGTGAGAGGAGCAGAGGAGCCTCCTTGCAAAAGAAAAACAAATTATTTTTAAGCTGAGTTTAAGATACAGAGGTGGGGTATCAGGCCCCAGAATTTGCCCCTGTCTGTGCCTTGATGAGCCCAGCAATTCCACACATGCTGGACTGACACAGCACTATCCTTTTGCAGAAGTCCCTAGCCCCCTGCTGTGGTCATCTGTGGCTCACTTCAAGATGACTGGGTCCCAGCTCTCCCAACCCCTAGAGTTGACTGTCTTTATAAAAATAATCCTAGCATTTGGGCCTCCCTGGTGGCACAGCGGGTTAAGTCACAGCACTGTGAAGCTATCAGCAGTCACTGCAGCATGAGTTCGATCCATGGCCAGGGAGCTACCCACATGGCACAGCAGACCTCTCCTGTCTCACCCACTGCTCCCCTCCGCATTGTATTTCAGTCAGTCTGCCTGTTCTGTTCCCCACTCTGTCTCTGGTGAATCCTCTCTCACACACACCCCCGCCCAAATCTGGCCTGTACCACAGTTCTTGTAATCATAAATAAATAAATCTTAAAAAACAGAAACAATCCTATCCTTTCTCTTTTTCTTATTCTTCCCTTATTGTTCAATTTTGTGAAAATTCAGCAGGTAATTTTTCTCTTACTTCTCCTGGTTGAGAGAAATGATGCCAAAAATGCATGAGAAAGGGGCCTTTTAAGAGTGTCATGTACCAGAGACCCTAAATATACTTTTCATTTAAACCTCTTAACAATTGTATGAAGCATGATGACTAGACCCATTTCAAATTGTAAAAGGGGTCCCCAGGTCCCCAAGAAAAGGGGAGGTTCCAGGTTTCATGTCCCACCCAAGAGAGGGTAGAGCTGAGCAGGGAAGAGAAGAAACTAGAGAGGAGACTGGAGAAGGAAGGAAGCAGGATGGAGAGCAAGAGGAGACCTGAAGGAGACACATGGAGCAGAGACATGTGAAGAAGCTGCACTTACTTCTTGGTCCTGGACTGGTTGAAACAGATGTGGGTGAGAGACCCGTGGGGAGGTTCACAATGGCAGTTTTTATCTTGATTTTGTTCCTTTTGTTCAAGATATGCTGGACCTCTTTTACCCCTTTCCACCACGAGTTATCTTAGACTTGTGGCAGGCTTTCAGGCTTCAGTGGCCCTACTTTGGGCCAACCCTTTTCGGCTGGGCATTTACCCACGAGGGGATGGGTAACTTTGCGTGCTTGATTTGGAAACTTTATTCTTTCCAGTAATTGTGTTAAAGTTCCTTTCCATTAACTGTTTCACACACTAGAGTTTATTTGTGTTGATGCGGCAGATGGCAGGACCTACTTAGAGAGGGCAGGTTTGGAGGTTGTTGGGTGCCCCTCTGCCTGCCCTGTATCAAAGTGAGGAAACAAAGGTACAGAGTTCATGTAAATCACACAAGTATGTTGTGGAGCCAGACACTGGCAGATGCACAGAACTCCGGTACTAAGTGATTCCCACACCCTACCCTCAGCCTCCCACAGTGACATCAGCTCCATCCTCTCTCCTGGGCTGGAGTGGTGAGCACCCGAAATTTCCTTACCCAAATGCAGAGGGAGAGTGTCCGTGGGGAGTTTTCTCTCAGTGCCCTTCAAAATGCCTGTGCTCCAGTTTTTGGAGACATGGTCCCAGGTTCTCTTCAAAAGTCTTCTGTCAGGAGAAAGACAAATACTGGATGGCATCGTTTACATGGAGAATATTGAGAAAATAAAAGAAGGGCCAGACAAAGCCAGAATGAAAATCTAACCCTTGAAAACTGACTGCAGAACTGAGGCTACCAGAAGGTATGGGGGAAGGTAAAAGCAAAGTAGAGCAGAAGAACACTGGATTAGGGTGAGGGCCATGGGTGTCTTGGTGGTAGGTGTGGTGAGGTAACAACTGAGGGGGACTCTATGCTTCTAAAACACAAACAACATTATAAACAAAAGTTACCTCAATAAAAAATATTGATAAAATCTGGGGGGCCTCCCTGTGGCCTGGGGGTTAAGTCTCAGTGCTAGTATCATGATGGCCTGAGTTCAATTCCCAGCCAGGGAGCTAACCCACATGATGCAATAGACCTCTCCTGTCTCGCCCACTGCTTCCCTCAGCAGTGTATTTCAGTTGATCTGCCTGCTCTACTCCCCACTCTGTCTCTGGTGAATCCTCTCAACCCCTGCACCTCTTGCCAACACCCCAGTTCTTCTACACACACAAAAAAAATAAAATATTAATAAAATCTTACGAAAAACAAGTCTTCCATCACTAAATATTTATGAGGGTTTTCGTTATTCAAGTTCAAAGTAATGTCCTCCCAGGAATGGCAAAAACACACAAGTTCTTTAAACTTGTTGATGAGAAAACAAATCCTGAGGTGATTACTTCACCATAATTTTTCCTACCTCAGCTTTGATTCCTAACCTAGCCCATCCCCATCTGGACACCAAATTGGGGGAGGAGGAGGAAAGAAGAGGACCAGGATAGGAAGAAATGGGAATTTCCTGGGGTAAATGTCATCTTACAGGAAAGGTATTTTTCCATGATTCATGACATGTGCTTAGATTTTAATTACAGTCACATAATTCTCAGTTCTTTTTAAAAATGCTCTTATCACTGTTTCAGCCTGCTGACCATTCACAACTGGATCTGAATTCCTTGGGGGCTTCTTGGATCTTCTGGTTCTGAGACTGGGACTGCCTGGGGGATGTGGTTAGATTGTGGCCTTTGTGGACCTTGGTTTGTGTACCTATCTTGCTCAGTGCTTGTGAGCCCCCGTCCCTGCCACCTTGAGACCTTAACACTCAGAGTAGAATTCAAGTTGGTCTCTTTAAAAAAAGAAAAAAGAGAGAGAGAGAAAGAAAAAGATTGCTTGGGTAAAGCAAACTTGTGTTGCTACCCCCATCCCTCCTCCCCGCTGGCCTTCTTCATGGTAGTTGTCCATCCCCCGTGCTTGGATTGAAGTGTTGACTGTCCAGTGACCTGATTGTCCACACTACCTTCCCATCTATACCTCGATGCCCTGTCAGTCACACAGGAGTGACTTTGCTATACCAGGTGCAGGGGGTTCAACCACAGGAATATGAAGGAAGCCTGGCCAGTGGCTGCCTGGGTAGGAAGAGGAGGCCAGTGCACCATCAGGGAGAGTGTGAGGACAAGCACAAATGTGTCCCATCCACCAAATGATGGTGGCATATCAGTCACTCTTTTTGATTCAGAGCTACTCAAAAGCAGCCTGTAGGCTTCACAGTAAGTACAGTTGTACTCAACCTGTAACCAGCAGCTAAAGTCAAAGACTGTTACAGGTGGTGCCCCCTGGAGAGAGGTGCTGTTGAGGATGGATAGGCCCAGGGAAAATAGGAACAAAATATTGATAGAGGTGGAGACTCCGAAAAGAAATTTAAGGGGGACCTCCCTGGTGGTGCAAAGGGTTAAGTGTCAGAAATATGAAGCAATCTGCAACTACTGCAGCACAAGTTTGATTCCTGGCTGGCCAGGATGCTGACCCACATGGCATAGCAGACCTCTCCTGTCTAGCCTGCTGCTCCCCTCAGCAGTGTACTTGGTCAGTCTACCTGTTCTGCTCCCCACTCTGTATCTGATGAATCCTCTCACTCTCTATACCTCTGGCCTGTACCCCAGCTCTTGTATTCATAAATAAATCTTTAAAATATATATAAATATAAATAATATAAAATAAATATAAATAATATTTATAAATAAATAATATTTATAAATAAATAATAAATCACTCAGTGATTTCTGTTCCCATCATGCTGATCTTTCAAACTGCTGTTGGGGGCCTCTGAAAGACAGAGAGCCCACCAGCAGCCAACCTCAGAGAGGAAAAGTTTAGAGGCTTTGCAAGTAGCCAAGTGACTGAAACTGTTCCTGGTTTTGCTGCTGTTACAGCCTGGCAGGAAGAGTAAAGACCCAGAGCAGGCACTTCACTGAGCTGCATGAGTGTGCCTGTTTGTCCCGGTGTTCAGCTGCTGCAGCTGCTGTTCTGAGTGTCGCTTGTCTGGTGCTGTGCTGGGGAATCTCAGCAGCTCTGGGAGCATCTCCTGTTGCATCTTTTGCTGTCTTCACGAGTTGGATCCCGGCCTATTATCTGGCTAATATGTGCTCTAGGTCCTCAGTGGCAGGAAGATGCCACCTTAGGAGTGTTTGTGTTTAGGTCTTTAAAACACTGGACACTGCTGTGGATGAGGTAAACAGCCATTTGTGACCTCAGTGACTGCTTTTCCCTTGTTGGTTAAATAATCCCATTATTTTTGTTCTCTGACCTGAGTAGTCTTGCAATTGTGTGCAAGGGTGAAGAACTCAGACGGTGGCCAGTAAACTATTTGAGCAGTATGCTTAGCCAGTTTTAGTGGCCCTTGTCTCCCTGTATCAAACCCTCCACTGCAGAGCCCTTCAGAGGGAATTCAGAGCAGCACGTGTGCCTTCAGCTTCCACAGGCAAGGAGCAGACTGTGCCTCTTTTCTTTCCTTTTTTTTTTTTTTTGTATTGTTTTTATTAAGGTAACATTGGTTTTCAACACTATATATGATTTAGGGATATTGGGTGACATTTCAAGTGCATGTCATCACACCACAACCACCAGCAAAACCCCATTAACCCTCTATTACAGTCCATTCAGCCCCCTTCCCTTTTTGCTCCCCACTGCCCCCCACTCTTCTCCTCTGGTAGCCTCAATTCTGAAGTCAGATCTGGGGCTTATATTGGATTCGTTTCAATTATTCCTTTGGTGCATTTCTCTATGTTCCACATATGAATGAAAGCATCCAATATTTGTGTTTCTCCATCTGGCTTGCCTCTCTTAGCATAATCCCCTCCAGTTGCATCCCTACTGTCACCAATGGCATACTTTCATCTCTTTTTTATAGAGGAGTAGTACTCCATTGTGTGTAATACTGCATCTTCTCTATCCATCTTGTCTGTCAGTGGGCACTTAGGTTATTTCCATAATTTGCCAGTTGTAAATGATGCCTCATTTCTAGGCTCAGAAAAGCAATTGAAAAAGGAAGCCTAGAGCCTCCCTGGTGGTGCAGGGGTTAAAAGACAGCATTATCAAGCTATCACCAGCCACTGCAGCACAAGTTAGATCCCCAGCCTGCCAGGGAGCAACCACATGGTGCAGCAGACCTCTCCTGTCTCCCCTGCTGCTCCCCTTAGCAGTGTATTTCAGTCTTCCTGATCTGCTCCCCACTATGTATCTGGTGAATCCTCTCACCCCGTTCCTCTAGCTTACACCCCAGTTCTTGTATGCATAAATCTTTTAAAAATAAAATAAAAAAGGAAGCTTAGAACCCATGTACAGTAAGGGAGGACACCTGAGAAGGAGAGCATGGCGTGGGGGGGAATGAAATGACTGCAGGGTAGGAGACACAGCTTGGGATTTCTCTTCTACTATTTTACTATTTGTGCCCAAACCTTAAATCTCTTGTAGCAAGTTTTTTCGTATATTACCACACAACACCCTTTAAAGAAACAAAAATATCAATTAGAAAATAAAAAATTGCATATATTCAATATAGCAAGTACAAATATAAGAGGAAAAAATAATTAACTATGTGACAGTCTTTAGAATTCTCTGAACAAATATGGAAATACATTTGGAGGCAGACTGTTAGAATTAATGAAGCCTATTGTAAAAATGCTTCTAAAATAGATATTGTGATAGACAATTTTATTGTGAAAAATTGCCTGAAAATCCAAGGTTGACATAGAAACATGACAACCATTAGTAAAACCTAATTAATTTTTAACATTGTGAGCTTCCTTTGTCTAATTTTTATTCATTTAAGACTTCATATTCTTAGTATAATTTGTAAGTAAATAGTTTGTGGAAAAACTGATTTGGAGTTTAAGCCAAGGTTTATATTTAAAATAAAATTTTATGACAGCAACAGAATCAGGATATTGGAATACTCTCCTTTTTTAATTGTTAGATAGAACTTAGTGAACAACAAAATAGAACAACCATTCAGGATCTCTTTCCAGTTGTAATAGTAGGTCAGAAACAGCACCCCTTCTGGATCCCTCTTGTGTTAGGATTCCTGATTAAGCAGAAGTTTTGAGGGTGCTGGGGGTGGGGGGACTGAGGATGCTTGGGGGTGACTGAGGGTCCTGAGGGTGACTGAGGGTCCTGGAGGTGACTGAATGGGCATGGCAAGGCAGTGCCATGAATTCTATTGTGTTCTAGTATCTCCTATTGCTGTGATGTATTGCTGTATCTCATATTGAACAGGACATTTTCAAGTCCCATTATTAGAATATCCATTAAAATTTCCCTCTCACCAGAGTAGATAAAAGCACAGACTTTTATTTTTTTTCTTCACATTTTATGCTGATTAAGGATACTGGTACTTTTCTTCTGAGCTCTATAAGCACGTCTTTTCATCTAATTTAACATGTGCATCTTCACTGACTCATTTCAGGAAGAGATTAGCATACCAATGCAAAGTGAACAGGGAAGAGAATCCTCTAGGAGAAGAGAAAGTTGGCAAGCTATTCTGTGGTTTTTAAGACATGAGCGCCAAATCCTCATTTAAAATCATTAATGGTGCCATCATTGAACGCTGGCTAGAAAGTCAACGGCTGCACAGAGAAGTGGGAGCCATGACGCTGTCAGTGAGAGCTTCTGTGCCCCTGTGCTCCTTGCTCCCTGAAGATGGCTTCTCTCCCCTCAAGTTCCTGCTGTCCCTCTGTTGGAGGGAGAGGATGTCCTGAAGGAACTCCACTAAGTCAGGTTTTATGGACTTCACCCTCACCCCAGGCCAAAGAGATCCAAGGCACCAATACCTGCAAATCCCAAAGGGTCATCACTACCAAAGGGAGGATTGCTGGGGACTGAGGGTGGAGTTAAGCAGCCAGACTTGGTGTATAACCAGACAGGTGGGCCTGGGGGGTTGTTGGTTTTTACAACCTTCAGCATATGCTATTGGGGTCCCAGTTCAGTGGAAGGACACATTTTCATTTTATATATATATATATATATATATATATATATATATAAAATGTGTATATATAATATATATATATTTATATATAAATGTGTATACATAATTTATATATGTATATATAAATGTATATAATAAACATTTATATAATATATATAAATGTATATATAATAATCCACAAAGATATATATATATATATCTTTCTCCCAAGATTATTCCCCTTTTTGTAAATAAACCTTTTATTAACCTTTGTGTGTGCCTGCAGTGTAGTCTCATTATAAGTCCCTTGAAGCATGCAGGTGAGGACCCATAGTCAGGCTACCCATTTCACATTGGGGTTGTCCTGTATTGCCTGGGTATGTGTCAGGTGGCAGGCTCAGAACACATGACTTAATCAGTGACAAAGGTCACACCAGAATCTTGGCTTTGCTGTCCCCTCCCCAATTTCATGCCCATTTCACACTTACACCAGACAAACCCTTCTTGCCTCATTTCCAAGTAACCCATCCACACTGGCTGCTGCTGTTATCATCCCAACAGCACCCCCAAGAGGATGCTGGACATGCCACACTGTGTCCCCCACAGCAGTGCTTCTCAACAGAGCAAACAGCCCAGAACTCTCAGGTCAGTACCTGAAAGCATCTGAGCTGGCACAGCTAGGGGAACACTTTCTCACAGAAGCTATTGGCATCCAGTGAGCTGCAGGGATGCTCTACCAGACCCAATGCACAGGGTAGCCCCGACCCCACACTGGGCCAAAACTATCAAAGGTGATGAGGATGAGAGACTTTGCTCTAAAACGAGTTTCATTCCAACAAGTGTCACAGCCCTTTCATTTGATTTCCTGAGGACAGTCTGACTCTGTATGTTTCCTCGCAGCCTTTCCCCTCCCCACACCCCTCCACAAACACAATTTAGAATGAAATAATCCCAAGACTAAGTTTTATAATATTTATATCATGAAATACCTCACTGATAAGATTCCTCCCCTACATACATTGGACCAAATTGTTGTCCCAAGACAAAACTCAAACTCCTCTATTTTATTAAACCTGCGATAAGACCCCTGTCTACCCAGGAGAGTGAAAACAATGTTTAGTTTTCTACTGGTTCATGTTTGATCTTTATGTATGATTCCAAACCTCAGTGTTATAGGACTCAATCTATAGTCATAAAGGCTGGTTCAGTATTTCTTCTAGCCAACAATCAAGATTCTCATAAAATACCTGATACCCTACTGAAACATTGTAGAGTTGCCAAAGTAGAAGTAACAGTTAGGGTCTCCTGAATCACTTGCCACATAATAGCTGCTCATGAAGCACTGCTCTGTGATCTTACTCAAGAAACACACACCAGGTTATACTATGTGTTCAGATCACCAGAGCAAACACTGAATATCCCCTTCCAATTCTACCCACATGGGGGCTAAAGAGGAAGGTGAGCTCTGTTCCCACACAGCCATAAGCCATTCATTTGCTTCATGGGAGAATTGCTTCATGAGCCATTGGTTGCTAAACTATTAAGGGGGTAATAGAACTGAAGGACAGTAGTCTGAATGGAAGTGATTATGCTAAGATAAATAAGTGAAAAAAAAAAAGAGAGACAAATACTGGATGGTCTCACTCGTAGGTAGAATGTAGAGAAACAAAACAAAGGGTGAGACAAAACCAAACCAATAACAAAGCCTAGACATATGGCTGTAGAACTGAGGTTACCAGAGCAGGAAGGGAGGGTAGAGAGTGAAGTTGGGAGGGGTCCAATGGACTATAATGGAGGGCTAGTGGTGGGTGGGGTGACATGCATCTGACGAGGTATGGGCCTCCACTAAATCATATATAGTGTTGTAAGCCAAAGTTACCTCTAAAAAAAAAAAAAAAAAAGAGACAATGATCTTACCAGAACTTGCAGTACTAAAGTGATACTTACAGATCAAGAGGAAAGGCCTTACTTCTTATCCCAATCTTCTTTATTTGAATAAAAGAGGGACAGAAGAGGAAACAAAGGACAAGTCAGTGAAACACACTCTTCTCTGGTGTTTCTCTGATGAAACAAAAGGCCAAAGCAGGTTTTGCTCTGTGACACAAGAGACTCCACTTGACTCCAAATCAAGTTCCCCTGAGCAGAGTCAGCCATGAAGAAGACAGAAGACAACACACTCATGTTCATGATGGACGTCAAGGCCATGGGCACCAGATACAACAGGCTGCGAAGGAGCTGTATGACACTGATGAGGCCAAGGTCGGCACCCTGACTGGACTGGATGGAGACAAGGTCTGGGCTCCACTGGCCCTTGCCTGGATGCTTAGACATTGCCAGCAAGATTGGGATCATCTAAACTGAGTCCAGCTGGCTAATTCTAAATATATACTTTTTTGCCATAAAATTAAAAAAACAGTAGATAAAAAGAGAAAATTCACTGGGAGTAAAGCTAGAAGCTAGAAGAGGCTTGTGGGGCACAACTTTTGTTTTTTCCATTTTTCTGAATGTAAAATGAGATAAAATTATCTCATTTTTCTGCCAGATAAATTTACACCCAGGTAAATCTGAGCTTCAGATAAACAATGAATGATTTTTTAGAGTAAGTGTATCCCAAATATCACATGGAACAATACTATACTAAAACGGTATACTTTGTTTATCTAAAGTGCAGTTATTTTTTATCAGAAGATACATGTATTTAGCACTATTAGCCTAGAATGTATATAGAGGATTGACACAATAAAAAGAATAAATTAATTCTTCAAAAGAGGCATTTAACATATCTTCTCAGTTGATGAGACATAATCAGCACTTGCAAGACTACAATGGGATGTGAAAACCTAGAGTTGTAAAAGTTTCCTAAGAAACAGTATAGACAACTATACAATATAGAGAACTATATAGTATCGAGAACTATACATGTGAAATTGAAATTTAAGTAGTCATTTTCATGGGTAGTTTCGTTTGTTTTGCTGAATACAGAAACCTTATCTGAGGGGCAAAAAGAAGAAAGACTGTTCTGGGCTGGTGCTAGGTGGAACTGGGAGTTTTGAACTAGAGATGATTACTGAGGAATGAATGAGACCCTGGCCTCAAACATGTTACCCAAATCTGTAAATGCGGTAAGTCTAACGAAACAGGAATGGAGTCAAAACAGTGGTAACAAAATCCCCTGGTAACCTAGGGGATAAGTCTCAGCACTACCACCTCGAAGGCCCTCAAAGGACCACTTTGATGTCCTGAGTTCAATGCCCCGCCAGGGAGATAACCCACATGGCACAGCAGACTTCTGTTTCACCTGCTGCTCCCCTCAGCAGTGTATTTCAGCAAATTAACCTGTTCTGCTTCCCACTCTGTCTGGTGAATTCTCTAACACCCTGCACCTCTGGCCTACACCCCAGTTTTTCTACACAAAAATAGATAAAATCTTAAAATAAATCTTAAAAAAAAAAAGTGTCAGGAAACCAGAGGTTTGGTAACAGTGGAACACAGATTTGCAACCAGAAACATGGTATACACATGAGCTTAGGGAAGATGAAACATTGAACACTTGGGAGACATTTACAAAGATCCTCTGCTGCTTCTGATACTCCTTCCCGTTTGACAGACAAGAGGATGGGTCTGGATAATGAATGTGATACTTTATGTGTGCTAGTCAAGCATCTCCCTATATATTTCTAGCATAGCCTGGAGGTAAGGAGGAAATATCCATTACAAAAAAATGGAATAACATTTTGTGCTGAGAAGGTGAACTGTGTAAAATCTTAGTGGCAGACCCATGGTAAAAACTCAGTCCATAATGCTGGTTCTATTTGTCTCCTCCGTTCCCTTCTCCTCTCCTTCATTCCTGAGGCTCCCAGTGTCCTCACTTGTCCTGGACAGTGAGCAGAGAAACAATGTTTTACATTTTTGCAAATAATCAATGGCTCAATGGGAAACTAATCCTCATTATCTCTCTGTGCATTTAGTCCATTACTATCTCACATTGGAAAGTTTCATTTTTCCCTCATGAGAAATGAGTGGAGGAAAAGGTGCACAGTATCTTGGTATTATTAAGTAATAGTTTTGTCCTTCTGGGCTTTCTGAAAGGGCAACATGAATCTCCTGTTCCTGGGATAATATTTTTTGAGTCACTTAATACAGAAAATGAGAAGTTGCCTATGGATACCCACTTCCCCCCGACAGCCACCATTGAAGTGACATATTGTTTGCCTGTTTGAGAATTAAGGGGAAGGTGGGAGGACAGCTCTGACAATAGTTCCACACTTTACATTTCTCTCCAGGTGGATGTTGGCTGCAAGTCTGTCTGCAGCTCTTAGTGTGCTGTGGCTCCTCCAGGGTGGCTGTGCTATTGAGCTTCCCTGGTACATGAGACATTGGAATGAGAATCTTGCTCTTCAATGCACTCTTAAACAGATCTCAGGCCTGAGTCAAAATAAAGGAGATATTGATGTGCCTATGGCATTTAGAGACTCCCTCATCTTCTAAGGGTAGACAGAGACACCTCTCAGAGTGGAGGCTTCCTCTGCCCACTGTTAAAAATAGAACATGCAGGCCCAAATTGCAGCCTTCCTGCCAGACCCTCACCCAGACTTGATGCAGACTCCACTTTCAACCTTCTCCCCTAAGTGTCCCCTAAGTGTCATCTAAACCCATCAGTCAGGAGTCTCCTACTAACCATCACCAGTGAGGTTGTCTGCATGAGAACACCCCCTGCCTTCCCCACAGGGGCAGTTGTTTTATTGAAATCATCTTGTTTTTTTTTTTTTTTTTTTTTTTGCTAATAACCTGCTTCCACCCTCTTTCTGTCTACAAAGAGCCTCTATTTTGTGTGAACAGTAGCTAGACAGGAAGCTGCCTATTTCATGAATCATTTAACTAAGCCAATTAATTAGATCTCTAAATTTCTGCATTTTGTTTTTTGATATCTACTCCCCAAAACCAATTTTCTCTATCACAGTTTCTCCAGTCAGAGTTCTTTTGGGTCATGTTTTGTCTCTTCTCTTCCCCCTACCTGAGTAATGTTTTGCTTACTCTATTTATTTGGCTCTAAGTTTTTCTTTGACTCTGGACACCAAATTTAATTCCTCTCTTAGTATCTTTCCCTAGAAGTAGATGCCACCAAGCTTCTTCCTCCCCACCCCTTGCTTGGGGAATTTAAATATAGTTAGCAGAGAGGGAGATTCTGAATCTCAGATAAGACTGTCTGGAAATCATATCACCATTTATATATATATATATAAAATGTTTCAGTCCTAGTTTCTTTCACAGACTATTTCCACATTTGAAAAATAGGCTTTCACATAATATTATATACTTTTTAAAGTATGTATCTTCCCTGTGTTGAAGCTCAGGTAGTTTTTGACAGACTGAACATCCTATTTCTATTTGACTGGAAGCCCAGTTTCTTATCATTGCATGTGAGTGAGGTGTGCTCCTGCAACCTATCATGGAGCAAGGCTTCACCTTGGAGGTCACAAGCTGCCTTAGTAACTCAGAGGCTCAGATGGAACAACCCACTTATGAGGAAGACCTGGCGAAACAATGGCTGTGGAGGCTGATTCTAATTAGCCTGCAGAAGTCAGGGAAGAAGACGTTCTGATTAGTGGAAAGTATCTCAGCACTTTGGCTTCATGTCATATTTTTAACCAGTCATGACAGGTAGTTATTAATTTTAAGTTTCAAATTTCCTCAATTCCTGTTATTGCTAAATCAGACCTTAATAAAGTCTCTCGGGAAGGCTTAGACAGGTGTGATCCAAAGACATATTCCATCAAAGTGAGAAAAGTGAAATATCTTTAGTCTTTGCCTCCACCTAGAAATTGGCAAAACAGTAAAAAGAGCCACAGACTAGCCTTACCTCACCTGCTGTTTGGCTCCTGCCTGACCACTGTCTTTGAGGAACATGGAGGGTGGAAACTGAGCCAGTGGGAAGGGCTGCTGGGTGACTAAGGGAAATGCTGAATGGAATCCTAAACAAAATGACTGCATGAAAGTCCAATGAAGGTGAAACAGGAGAGCTGCCATCCCCCAGAGTCAGCCACTTACAAGGGAACCTTTCTTGTTTGACTGACAGTGTGGGGCCCAGGTGAGCTACTATAGCCAGTCAGGAGTTACCTCAAGTCCAGCCTTCAATGGTAATGAGACTTCAAGTGGGGGTTATAAGATAAACCCAAAGGCAGGTTAACTTCCCAAGCATATTCAAATGTCTAAGTGAGCTGTGGTATGAGACTGAGTGGGAAGATTGGCAAATGTAGAATTGGTAGAAAAACATGGGATTTTCACCTTCTGTAGTGACCGAGGAAATCTTGGTTAAGAGGTATTTTCTCTGTGGATTTATTTTCATAGATTGGCAGCTAAGTCCCTCTGTGAACAATACCCTGCAGGATGACATGATCAAATAATGTTCTATTTTGCTTCCAACACATTCAAGTAAGTGAAAATCCAATAAAAATATCTCATTGGGAGAAAAATATTACCATAATTGAAGAGGGCTAGTGTAGGGGCAGGACCAGGCACAGTGCAGGTTTTCTGATCCCATGCAGACCGGGTAAAGGAGGAGTCAGAGTCCTCAGTGGTTTTTTGCAGGTCTTTTATTGGGGTTCACCAGGCATATGGCAGGCAGGGGTGCTGACTGGGGGGCTGGGAGGCTGGCAGGCCTCCCAGCCCCCAGCAAGTCTTCACTCTATCTGGGCTCTCTAGCGTTCGTTCTGCTGCTTCTCGGCTTCTCTTTCGGTTCTGCTGCTGCTGGCTGGGGCTGCTGGCGTCCCCCCCGTGACGCCGCCCTTAAAAGCACAGTCTTAGCTCAGCTGAATCCCATCTACCTATGCCCACACCCTACTCCAGGTGCCCGCCATCAGGCATGCATTCAGGACAAGGATCCATCATCTATCCTGATGGCGGAAGGGCAGAAAAGCCTGATATTTTCTTCACCCTACAGCTAGCTACCCAGAAAATGTTTCCCTTTTAGCAAATGAATGGGATTGTGGTAGAGGGATAGCAGGGAAGGAGGAGGGGAGGGAAGGAGAGATAAAGCTAGAGTGGGGAGGCACATCCTAGAGCCCAAGTCTGTAAAAGGATTACACATCAGGAATGCAAAGAGGAATCATTAGCAAAGGCATCATACATAGAGGTACTGGACTAACCAAAGCGGTAAGGTTTTAAAAATCTGATGAAAGCCATTTGCCACAGAAGAAATCAGGACCAGACAGAACTACCAGAGAAAGGGGATGGTTGAAACACAAATTATCTAATTGTATACTTGTTTTTAACCCAGACTCAGGTTATAAAGGTAGTGCTCCTTAGTTTCCACGGGTAGAGAATGACTTTAAAATACATTACAAAAATCATTCAAAATATCATGCTTAGAAAAGATGAAATAGGCCCTCCATGGTGACACAAGGGGTTAAGACTCAACCTATGAAGATATCCACAGCCTCTGCAGCACAAGTTCAATCCCTGGCCAGGGAGCTACCCACATGGCGCAGCAGACCTCTCCTGACTAACCCGCTGCTCCCCTCAGCAGTGTTCTGCTCTCCATTCTGTCTCTGATGAATCCTCTCACCCCACACACCTCTGGACTGTACCCCTGTTCTTGTATGCATGAACAAATAAATCTTTTAAAAAAAGAAGAAAAGAAAAGATGAAATATGTGCCTCCAATAAGATAAAGTCTATTTTTTTTTTTCCATTTGCAGCAACATGGGTGGAGCTGGAAGGGATCATGCTGAGTGAAATAAGCCAGAAAGAAAAAGAAAAATATTGGAGGGTCTCACTGATAGGAGGAATGTAGAGGATCCAAATAAAGAATAAGGAAGAAAAAAGTATAATAAAGTAAAAATCAAAATCTGGTTTATAGGCAACTATAAACCAGAGACATTTTGCAGGGGGTGGAGGGAGAAAGGAGTAGGATCAAAACAGGGGTGGGAAGAGCACAACAGACCATGGTGATGGTTCTTGTGTGAATGGGTGGTGGGAATTTCATGGGAACTATAAGCGAGATGAAAATGCATAAATTGGGGCCTCCCCAGTGGTGCAGTGGTTGAGCGCTGGGCTGCGATGCTGCCCACGGCCTCTGCAGTGCTGGTTCGATCCCCAGCTGCTGGTGAGGGTCCCACATGGCACACAGACCTCTCCTGCCGTGCCCGCTGCTCCCCTCAGCAGTGTGCTTCGTTGGTCTGTCTGTTCTGCTCCCCGCTCTGGCTCTGGTGAATTCTCTCACCCTCCCGTGCTTCTGACTTTACCCAGTGCTTGTATGAATAAATAAATAAATCTTTTTTTTAAAAAAAGAAAATGCATACATACATTGTACAAAAACAAAAAATGATGTAAAAATATATAAAATAAAATATTAATAAAAAAAGATCAGGTCTATTTAAAGCCACCAGAAGAGAAGCCAAATGAGCAAAAAGTGACCCATGGGGCCTCCCCGGTGGCGCAGCGGTTGAGCACTGGGTTGTGAAGCTGCCCTTAGCCTCTGCGGCACCAGTTCGATACCCGGCTGCTCCCTGGCCACCAGAGGAGGTTCCCGCATGGCACACAGACCTCTCCTGCCGCCCGTTGCTCCCCTCAGCAGTGTACTTCGGTCCTTCTGCCTGCTCTGCTTCCCGCTCTGGCTCTGGTGAATTCTCTCACCCTCCCGAGATTCTGACTGTACCCAGTGCTTGTATAAATAAATAAATAAATAAATCTTTTAAAAAAAAAGTGACCCATCACTTCAGATCCAGGGACCAATGAGGTGTGATGGCTCCAGAGCATCAGCCAAACTTCCTTTTCCAGCACGCTGTGCCATACTCGGCTAACTGAGGCAGGAAAAAGGAGCGGCCTGAAACAGACTGAGGGCCTCTAAGAAATTCTTAGAGAAAAGAGTTTCAATAAACAGGGCTTCCTAAACTTTTAGCTTCACTCTCCTCTCCCTATTCTGCTCTGATTATATTATTATATTTCCTAATGTCTTTATAAAGTGATTTTTAGCATTAGATTCCTTTGCAGTAATGTTCTACCATTCTCTACATTCAGTGGAGAAAGCCTCCAGTGCAAGTGAGAGAGAAATTGGTTTCATTACTTTTTTCCTCACCCATCCTGTAAATCACCAGTGTAGGCAATTGCAATAATTTCCAGCTTAGCATGTATTACTTCTCATGCAATAGGATTAAAACTCTGCCTGCCATTCTGTCCTGTTATGGTTCATAGATTGAATTTACCCCTTCACTATCTGTATTTTATTAAACACTATTTCCATTTCAGTTCTGACTAGATCTGTTTTCTTTTGCTATCTTGCGATGGATTGTGCAAACCAACTCTTTTTCATGGTATGCGAAGCACAAGGTTATTTCTGGAATGTAGCATGCTGTAAAACTCACCATATTTCCATGTGCTGTATATTTCTAGAAAGTTTTTAATTGGATAGCTTGTTTTTTTATCATGAAAACCAAATGATTTCAGGGAAAAAACAATAAATGAGAAAAGGATTTATTTGTCCTCTTAAAATGACTTGAAAAGATTTTAAATTGTAGCAATAAACTCTCCTTTCCTGATGTTTAGCATCAATCAGACTGAAAAAACAATCTCATGATTCATAAACAGGAATTTTCAGATTGATCCTTGAAGTCAGGGTAGGAAAACTCAGCATGAGTGTATTACACATCCCACTTCATACTGAATCTTGTGTGTGTGTGTGTGTGTGGTATTCCATAGCACATTCGTGTAAGTCAATGTAAAGAAAACCATGCCAATGAATTGGAATAATTAAGAATTAAGAAAAATGTCCCTGTTCCTTCACCCTGCTGTTATTGTGAATACTGTTGTTTCCAAAAAAAAAAGAGAGAGAGAAAATAATGGCTTAGATGGGAAAGGAAGGCTCCTTGGCATTAGGCAGCATAAGGGGACTGAGCTGATATCCTTTGACACATAGACCTTTATAAAATGTTCTGGAAATACATTGTGGGGTGTTTTCCACATTGACTATGCTGTATTACAAAGGTCCAAGTCCCTATCTGAAACATTCCCCTTTAAGTCATGCCCTCCCCATGCAAGCAGCTTGGGACATATAAAGGCATATTCTCCTACATCTCTCTGCTCCACTCACCCCTTTCTGACTGACCTACTCATGTCCTGGAAGCACTTAATGCAGGGCTATAAAATTCAACCTGGTCTAGGTTTTACCTGTTGTAAATAGTGCTGCAATAAACAGAGGGGTATAGGTATTCTTTTGAATCAATATTTTCATGTCCTTTGGGTAGATCCCTAGGAGTGGAATTGCTGGATCATATTGTAGCTCCATTTTTAGTAGACTGAGGAAACTCCAGACAGCTTTCCATAGTGGTTGGACCAGTTTGCATTCCCACCAGCAACATAGGAGAGCTCCTTTTTCACCACATCTTTGCCAACATTTGTTGTTGCTAGTTTTTTTAATATGTGCCATTCTTAACTTGTATAAGGTGGTATCTCTATGTGGTTGTGATTTGCATTTCCCTGATTATAAGGAAATATGAACATTTTTTTCATATGCCAGTTGGCCATTTGCATTTCCTCTTTGGAGAAATGTCTTTTAAGTTCTTCTGCCCATTTCTTGACTGCATTGTTTACTTTGATAAAAGCCATATATGACAAACCCACAGCCAACATTCTCAATGGCGAAAAGTTGAAGGCCTTTCCTTTAAGATCACAAACAAGACAAGGATGTCCTCTCTCACCACTGCTCTTCAATATAATACTGGAGGTCCTAGCTAGAGCAATAATACAAGATTTTCTTTAAATTCTAACTTTTTGGGGCCTCTCCTGGTGGTGCAGGTGGTTGAATGCAGCACTGCGAAGCTGTCCGGAGCCTCTGCAGTGCTGGTTTGATCCCGGACGGCAGGTGAGGGTCCCACATGACGCTGCAGACCTCTCCTGTCTTGCTCACTGCTCCCCTCAGCAGTGTATTCTGTCAGTCTGCCTGTTCTGTTTTCTGCTCTGTCTCTGGTAAATCCTCTTACCCTCCCGTGCATCTGCTCTGTACCCCAGTTCTTGTATAAATAAATAAATAAATCTTTAAAAAAATTCTAACTTTTTGCCTGATATTCAGCATGAGTTTAAGGTAACATTTTAAATAGGAAGTTAGTTCTTTTTTGTCTTCCCCTTCACCTATCTTTTCCCTCTTTTAGGAAGCTGTGTTCCCAGGCACTGCCTGGCACTCTTTCTGACACTTGTGTTTCATACTTTTAAGTCTGAAACAAAAGTTCTCTTCCTCCATACCTTGAGACTGCAACCAACTTTCTAGGGTTGGCTCAATCATTGCATTTTCAGTGATGCTTTCCCCTACTTTGGCCGACAGGATGATTATCTACTCAGATCCTGTATTCATGGCAGCTCCGACTAGCTTTTATCAGAGCAGTGATCATACTTGAACATAATTATAGGTTTCTGTATCTACCTTTAGAATGGAGTTCCTTCAGGCAAGGAAAACATATCATTTATCTCTGTTTCCCAAGTAAGCTTTTGGGTTCTCTTTTCCACAAGTGGGATAAACTGTTCTGCATGGAAAGAATCTTTAAAACGTGAGATAAAATGTTACAAATGTTGTTTCAAATGCATATTTCACATGTCAAGAAAGGAAGAGAGACTCTTAAAGGTTGGACCCAAAAAGAGATGGAAAGACAGAGGAACCCTGAGTATCAATAGACACAGGGGCTACCAAGGGGGTAGCCAGAGAGCAGGGATGTCAGTGGCTGCACAGGAAATAAGACTTACTTCTGAGCAAGATGGAGAGCTGGAATATTTCTCAACCCTTGAAGGGCTATGAGGTCACTGAAGGGGTAGCTCAGAAAACTCATCTACCTGGGCAGCTGGGTATAAAAAAATGAAATAAAATTAAGGATTCACTGAAAATCAAAATCACATGACTCTAAAGTGTGAAGTTACATGGTTGTGGTGTTGTGGGAAATACCTCAACCAACAAATTAATGAAAAGAGATCGGTGACTTCTTTGAGCTCCTCCTTCCTAACTCCCCCTTCACCTACTCTACTCCATCCATGCTACCTTGGTTCTTATTCCTATCCACTAGCCAATTTTTTGCTTCAGTGCCTCTTCCTGCCTCTGTTCTTTGTCTAAAATGCTATTTCCTGTATATTCAAATTCTCTCTCTCAATCAAACATTTGTTAAGTGTCAGCTTCTGAATGAGGTCATCTTTTATCACTCAATTTAAAATTGCAAACTATGTACCCCATCCAAATGTCCTCAGTACTGACTCAATTTTACCATTTTCTAAAATATATCACTTTCTAAATAAATACAATGACTACTTATTTGTTTGCCCCTCAACTAGATTGTAAACCCTAAGAAATCAGGATTTTTATCTTTTTTGTATACATATATATCTCAATCAACTGTGTGCAGTAATTTCTCTATAAAGACTTTTCAGTTGACGGAATGAAAGAATTGGTGATAAAAGAAATCCAGCAGGACCCAATATAAGTGTATCCCTCTGAAGGATAAAAACTCATATCTGATTACATAAGATTCACACCAGTAAAGTCCCTCTGAAGTCAAAATAAAAATAAAAACTAAGTTACAAGGGTGAACATCAATGACCACAGTAGAGACCAGATGTTGATACCCTTGAGTATTTCATACAATAGAACTGCTGGACACAAACATAAAACAAACATGTTTATTGAGGAAGATATAAAATAAGGTCTTATGATTTAAATATGAAATAAGATACTAGGGAAGAGAAAATAATTTATATGTTTGGAAAATAACCAAATGGTGGTATAGAAAAAGAGAGACATAAAGATAATGAATAAATGCAAGAAGTTATATAGACATAGATGTGAAAAATTATAATCTCAGTATATGATCAAAGGTAATTTCAGGGAAATAGAACAGAAAATTAAGGAGAAGTAATTTTTATAAAATTAACAATTAGGAATGTTTTCAATCTTGATGGTTCAAGATTGAAATCTCAGGTTCATGGAGTTCAAAATGTTCCAAACAGAATTAATGCATCTACACCCAGATGCATTGTGCTGATACTGAGTGACACCAGTGACATAGAGAGGATTATAAAATCAACCAAGGAAATGGTAGCTTTACTTGTAAAGAAAAGGTAATAAAAAATAGCTTCATGTTCTCTTATAGAAATAATATGTTCAATGAGTATTTTCAAATTGAGAAAAAATAATTGTCAGCTGTTTAAAAAACAGGAAATCTATAACACATCAAAATAAAGAAGTGAAATGAATCTATACTTAAAAATAAGCATACACTGAGTCCCACTAATAGTCAGGTCTGAATAAACTTACAAAAGAGAATTTTAAAATAAAGGAAATTGAATGTAGATACAAGATTTGAGGTAGAAAATAAAAGTATAAGCTAAGAAATAGGTTAGTATTTGGAAAACTCCAAAAGTGTACTGACTGTATAAAATAAAAATTGTTAGAGGCTGATGTTGAGGGCATACAAGCAAGTTGAAACTAAATTTCCAGTATAAAGATTCTGGACAAACTACAATTATCCCACTAGTTCAGAAAAGTAATTACTAAAAATTTATACTATTTATGAAAATTCTCAGCAAATTAGGACTATGGAAATTCTGTTAATCTGATAACTTGTTGGTAAGTGCTTAATATCTATAGTGATTAACATTAAACTAAATGCCAACACAAGATTTTCAAAGAAGAAAAGATTTTCATTGATTTATAACAAATAAATACCCAGTTCCTATTAGCTCTTATCCCTGAGATGAGGCATTGAGCAATTGAGGACAAGTCCTACACAGAGGACTAATATAGATAAGGAACCCCAAATTTATGAACTTGGGCATTTATACAGGAGAGAGATTATCATCTCCTCTCTCCTGAAAATGTGAGGGCTGACCATTGGTGCCTTCAGAAGAAGCCTCGGTCTTTATTCTAACTTTCTGAATTTAAAGAAATCACTTCAGTATAGAGAGGACCACTGTCATCAGTCTTTATGTTTATTTTTTTTTAAAGATTTATCTATGCATACAAGAACTGGGGTACAGGCCAAAGGTGTGGGGGGTGAGAGAATTCACCAGAGACAGAGTGGGGAGCAGAACAGACAGTTGTACTGAAATACACTGCGGAGGGGAGCAGTGCACGAGACAGGAGAGGTCTGCTGCACTATGTGTGTTGCTCCCTGGCCAGCTGGGGATTCGAACTCGTGCTGTAGTGGCTGGCAGTAGCTTGATAGCATTGTCTTTAACCCCTGCATGACCAGGGAGGCCCTGTCTTCATGTTTCTGAATCTAAATCCTTACTTTAAAAGTGAACACATGCATCTAGGGGGTAAGTGTCTCTAGACCTGTCTCTTATTATCAAATTCATTATAAATTTACCTCCCCACACACTTAATCTTCTAGGCCAACTCCAGTAAAATTTAAAAGTCCTAATTTTGCAGAACATAAAAATACTTTCCGTACAGCCTACAAAGGCATCTAACAAAAACAAAGAACAAGAATTATATTAAATGCTGACATTTATTGTAAACATTCTATGTGAAGTCAAGAAAAAGAAAAAGATACCCACTATTATCATTTCTATTCAACACTGTGCCAGGCAGTGCAGTAGAAAAATAAAGTAAATAAAGCATTTTAATATGAGAAAGGAAGAAATCAAATTGTCGTTATTCACAAATAATGTGATTACCTACATAGACTATTCAAAAGACTATGAAAAATTTGTAGAATCTTAAGAATTCTGCAAATATGCTAGACAAATGAATTTGCAAATTCAATTAAATTTTTAAATGCCATAAGCAACAATTGCAAAATGTAATTTTATAAAGATATAATGACAATATCAATAAAAATATGGGACAGAGAGAAATCAACCTAAAAATAAATGTGCAAGACCTTTACATAGAAATAAATGACATTCACTTGAAGACTTCTTACAGACCTTGTTAAAATGTAGAGATATAATCTAATTAGATATAATCTAATCATGAGTCTGAAGACTTAACAAAAATATCAGTCTTCTGCAGATTATTCTAAGAGTTCAATATAATTCAGATTAAAACAGGAAAAGAGTATTTTATTTATTTTTTTTATAAATTTTATTTTTATGTTCCCCATACAATTGCAACCCCCCCATTCTGACCCCAGTCCCTCCCCTCCCGCCACCCTCCCCCCAAAAAGTGTCTCTGGTTCATAGTTTTTTGTTGATTTTGATTTTCACTTTCTTACAGTTATTCATTTTCCTGGTCCCTTATTTAAGTTTTCTAGATTCCTGCTATGAGTGAGACCATCCGGTATTTTTCTTTTTTTTTCTGGCTTATTTCGCTGAGCATGAGCCCTTCCAGCGCCATCCATGTTGCTGCAAATTGCATGTGTTTATCTTTTTGGAATGCTGAGTAATATTCCATGGTGTATATGTACCACATCTTCTTGATCCAGTCATCTATTTTGGGGCACTTGGGTTGTTTCCAAAGCTTAGCTATTGTAAACAGTGCTGCTATAAACATAGGGGTGCAGGTGCTCTTTGGAATTGATGTTTCTGTGTCCTTTGGGTAAATACCTAGGAGTGGAATTGCTGGATCATATGGAAGCTCTATGTTTAGTAGGTCCAGAAATCTCCACACAGCTCTCCATAGTGGTTGGACCAGTTTGCACTCCCACCAACAGTGCAGGAGAGTTCCTTTTTCACCACAACCTCGCCAACATTTGTTGTTGCTAGTTTTTTTAATATGTGCCATTGTCACTGGTGTAAGATGGTATCTCATGGTAGTTTTGATTTGCATTTCCCTGATTACAAGTGATGTTGAACATTTTTTCATATGCCTGTTGGCCATTTGCATTTCCACTTCAGAGAAGTTTCTTTTTAGCTCTTCTGCCCATTTTTTGACTGGATTATTTTCTTTGTTGTTATTGAGTCTCATCAGCTCTTTGCAGATTTTTGTGATCAGTCCTTTATCATTAGTGTTGTGTGCAAAAATGTTCTCCCAGTTGGTAGGGTTTCTAGGAAAAGAGTATTTTAATGGACATTATAAAACAGTTTCTGATATTCACATGGAAGAACAAATAGGAAAGAATAACAAAGACTGAGGCCTTCCTGCTGGTGTAGGGATTAAGTCTCAGTGATATCACTGCCAAGGCCTGAGTTCAATCCCAGGCCAGGAAGGTGACCCACATGGTGCAGCAGACCTTTCCTGGCTCACCCACTGCTCCTCTCAGCAGTATATTTCAGTAGATCTGCCTGTTCTGCTCCCCACTCTGTCTCTGGTGAATCCTCTTACTCCCTGCACCTCTGGCCTATACCCCAATTCTTCTACGCATAAGTAAATAAATATTTTTTTAAAAAAAGAATAACAAAGACAACTTTCAAGGACTAAATGGCTGGGACTCAAAACAGGCATTAAGAGTAAATCCAGGGCCTCCCCGGTGGCGCAGCGGTTGAGCGCCGGGTTGCGAAGCTGCCCACAGCCTCTGCAGCGCTGGTTTGATCCCCGGCTGCTCCCCAGCCACCTGAGGAGGGTCCCACATGGCGCGGAGACCTCTCCTGCCGCCGGCTGCTCCCCTCAGCAGTGTACTTTGGTCCTTCTGCCTGCTCTGCTCCCCGCTCTGGCTCTGGTGAATTCTCTCACCCTCCCGCGCTTCTGACTGTACCCAGTGCATGTATAAACAAACAAACAAACAAATAAATAAATAAATAAATAAATAAATAAATAAAAACATGCCTCTATTAAAAAAAAAAAGAGTTAATCCAGACGTATGATAAATAAGACGTCATTAGTTCAGTGACGGACAAGAGAGCTGGTGCACATAAATCAGAAGTCGGTGTGAACATGATAATATATTTTATAAATGCTGTCGCAAATAATTGTTCTACATGTATTAAAATAGCTGCATCCCTACCTCACAAAATAGGTAAAATCAGTAACAAATATGATAAATCCCTATGTGAAAACTAAAAAAAAAAAATTTAAAAATTTAAATTAATTAAAAATGTGTGTGACCATCTTTAGAAACCTGAAACAGGGAAGAGCTACTTCTATATGATCGAGAAAACACAAATCATTAGGAAAAATAGGAAAAATTCAACTATACATTAAAATTTAAAACATATAGAGCAAAGACATTTTAAACAAGTTCATTAGATAAGCCATATTTTTGTAGAAATTATTTGCAATGCCCATACAGAATGAATATTCACGAGTTATGAGGCACTCTTGCAAGAAATAATAAAAACCCAACAGAAATATCAACAGCCATATGCAAAAGAAAAGAGTTTTGAACAATATTAAAAAAAATTCACCCTCACCATAAATAAGCAAAATGCAAAATTAAGAGAAATGCAATTTAATGAATATCATATTTTCAAAAATTCAAATTCCTGGTATTAGCAAGTGAATAGATAAAGGATGTAGTGCAGCTGGGACCAACAAGTGAGTAAATGCAGTCCAGAACCAGACTACTTGGGTTCAAATCTTGGCTCTGCCACTCATTCGCTGAGTGACATTGAAAAGCTACTGGATCTCTGTGTTTCCATCTTCTTCCATTTAATAAAAAAAATAATTGGCCCTCCCGGTGGCACAGAGTTTAAGTCTCAGCTCTATCAATCTACCACCAGCCACTGAGGCATGAGTTTGATCCCCAGCTAGGGAGCTAACTCACATGGCATAGCAGACCTCTCCTGTCTTGCCCTCTGCTCCCCTCAGCAGTGTATATCAACAGATCTGCCTGTTCTGCCCCCAACTCTGTCTCTGGTGAATCCTCTCTCCCTCCATGCAAATGACCTACACCCTAGTTCTTGTATGCATACATAAATAAAATAAATCTTTAAGAAATAAAGATAAAAAATGATAATAGCAATAGCATGTAAATATGTAAGGTTGTTGTGAAGACAAAATGAGTGAAAGCATATGAATAATTAGCAAGCTCATAAGACATACACTGACACAACCCCACCAAGAATAAGTCATCAACATTTAATCAAGTTAAGATGTACAAACTCAAAGCACAGCATTCAATACCTAAGTCTAGATCCAATAAACCTTGTCATCTTTAATTGACTTTGACAAGCACATCTCTGACTTTTCTGTGTTTCTAACTTTCTAATTCTCATTGCTACTTTCTTTCTTATTTTTAAGATTTATTTTATTTATACAACAACTGGGTACAGGCCAGAGGCATGAGAGGGTGAGAGAATTCATCAGAGACAGAGCGGGGAGCAGAACAGGCAGACAGGCTGAAAACACTGCTGAAGGAAGCAGCAGGCGAGACAGGACTGGCCTGCCACGCTGTGCTGGTATCTCCCTGGCCAGTGGGGAATCGAACCCATGCTGCAGAGGCTGCAGACATCTTCACAGAGCTGTACTCGACCTGCTGTGCCACCGGGGAGGCCCTCTCATGGCTGCTTTCATGGACATTTTGAACAAGCCACTGATAAAACAGTATTTACAAAGACTCACCATAAAGCTAACTGTACAATGCTTATGGAGTGATTACCAAAGTAGCACAAGTCATGAAGTTTGTAAACTGCATAACCTTAGAGATGTCATTTTAGTTGTGTGAGCTTCAGTTGCCTCTTCCATTAAATGACATGACTACTAAAGTCATTTTCAGCATAAACATTCAATTCTTGAAGGCAGAAGAATGGCCTTCTCTTATAGCTAATGCTTCTCCCCAGCAGTGGGGAAGGGGCTGTTGTTATTCTCAACAAAAACCGCTGAGGTGACCTTCACAGAGTGATGAAGGTCTTCACAGACCTTCACAGAGGTCTACAAAATGGTCCAGAGATACAGGATTATCTCTAAGAGTGTGAGCCTTTTAATATGTCAGCATTTTCAATGGTGGAAGACTGTCTTCAAAGGTTCAGCAAATCTTAATCTATCATGGAAACTGGAAAGTTCCATTGTTCAGTAAATGTTAAAAAAGAAGTTGCATTCTGTGACAAAGAAAAGGAAAACCAAAAGACTGCTAGAAAGAATATTCCATAAAATACCAGACATTTGAGGACAGTATCCAAATACTTTTTTTCCCCTTCTCTCATAAGAGAGAAGATTATCCTCCAGACACTCACAGCAGATTTTAGAATTTCTATTAGGGTTGAGTGACACAGTTAAAATGGCAGTTTCAGAGATCATAGACACATAAAACAGTCCAACTTCTGGGCAAGATTTATTTGGTATCATTTTACCCAGATGAAAACTTTTCCCTCCACAACAAGCTTTTCCCTCAGGAGTAGGAAAATGAGAAGAAGCTATAAAAATGCATGCTATTTTCCAGTGGGTGATTTTTAATATATGTAGCTTACTTTTTAATGTGAATTTCTACTATTGAAAAGTCAATAAATTTAAAGTTATCTATTAAAATCTAACCTTTACCCTCTTGTTGCTACCTAGAGCATTCACTTCTGAATATATATGATTCTTGATTGCTAGAGGAATCTAGAAGTCAAGAAAAAAGCCACCTAGAAAAAAAAGGTGTCATTTTTTGGTGTATTTCATGGCTGCTATTTGTTATTCATTTAGCCCAGTTCTCTGTTTCTTCAACTCCTTCTTTTTTTTAAATGACTTTTTTCTTTTTTAAAGATTTATTTATTTATGCATACAAGAGCTGGGGTGCAGGTCAGAGATGCAGGGGTGGGAGGTAAGATGATTCACCAGAGAGAGTGGGGAGCAGAACAGGCAGATTGACTGAAACACACTGCTGAGGGGAGCAGTGGGTGCAGCAGGAGAGGTCTGCTGCACCATGTGGGTAGCTCCCTGGCTGGGGATCAAATTCGTGCTGAAGAAGCTGCAGGTTGCTTCACAGTGTGGTGCTTAACCCCTTGTGCCCCCAAGGAGGTCTTGTGTCTTCAACTCTTTTTTTTTTTTTTTAAGATTTATTTATTTATTTATACAAGCACTGTGTACAGTCAAAAGTGCAGAAGGGTGAGAGAATTCACCAGAGCCAGAGCGGGGAACAAAACAGACAGACTGACGAAATACACAGCTGAGGGGAGTAGCAGGCAGCAGGAGAGGTCTGCGTGCCATGTGGGACTCTCGCCGGAGGCCGGGGATCGAACCGGCACTGCAGAGGCTCCAGGCAGCTTCGCAGCCCAGCGTTCAACTGCTGAGCCACCGGGGAGGCCCTGTGTCTTCAACTCTTAACTCTGAAAGAAGCCTTCCTGGGAAAGGAGAAACATGCTTCATGTCTGTGAATATTAATGGTAACAATCCAAAGAGGTTCAGATACTCTGACCTAAGCCTTCCCAATCAAAACAGCCAGACAGTCATGAAGTGGCTAGGCAAATGTTATGCTGTGGCACCGAGCTATGATGACATTTCTCAGATCAGCAAGGACTTGATAAAATAGGAAATCAGAGAACTCCCCGGCATACAAGAATTGTGCCAATGTCCTCAAAACCATGTCTTCATTCGTTCCACATGGGTGAGTAGAGAGCTACTCAAGAAGTCACCACCCATCAGGGACATTGGACCCCCGGGGCGAATGTGGGTCATATACCCTTTTTTTTTTTTTTTCTGGTGAATCTCTTTATAAGTATTTTTCCAAAAGCCTGTTTTCCTTTTTAAAAGGCAATGAGAAAACTCTCCTATTGGAACCAGTGATTACAATGGGAAAGAGAGAGTGATGAGATGTCAAGTGTGGGCAGCTTCCTTGCTTAGTGAGGCTTTGTGGTTGGCGATGTCAAGAAACCTAAGTCAATGGCTGCTCTGTGGCTGTGTGATCACTCAGCCCTTTGGGATCTAACACAGTCAATCTTTTTTCTATTTCTTTCATATGAAGCATGCACAACAGTCCTTTGCACACTAGCTCCTACCTTCAACTATTGTTCAGTTGGAGTCAAGTAATTGAATATCAGCATCTATGTGGATTTAAAAGTCAGGCATGTAATTAAATAAGCTGATATTCTGGTTTTGCAATTGTCTTCTTGTATGAGTATAAATAAGGTCTCTTACCAAAATTGTCTTTTAAGACAATCTAATTGTGCTCCTGCGTTCTTGCCATGAATAAAGAACAAATGTAATTTAACATCCATATTTTAGGATTCTACACTGTGTGAAATGCCATGCTGGTTAGCAAGCTAGACTTGCTCCCTGTCTTCATGGACCACACTGAGTAGAGATCATGAAAATGATATATTAGGTAAAAGGATTGGGGAGAATCTGCTACCTCTAAACCCAGAGGGACAGAAGACACATTAGCTTAAGAATGAAGTAAAGTTTGGGGGTATATATGTTCTTAATAATATCCTTTTGCCAAGGTAATGTGGTCTCATGTAAAATCTCTCTTGGCAAAGGAGCAAGAGTGGATTTATTTTCAGTAGGATATAAACTGGTCATAATCCTTAAGTCAAGAAATAAAAGGAAATGACAAGTTGTAGTTTTAAAAGTGATAAACAAGAATGTATACTTAATGAAGAATGCAACATATTTTAATCAAAAATGGAACTACTGAGTATCTAAAGTGTTATTGCATAAAACAGAGGATTTTTCTTTTCTTTATTCTTTTGTCTTACGAACATCTCCACATTCCAAGTGAAAAGATACAAAAGCAAGAAGAAAATTGGTAGAACACATCACTATGGGAAAGACAACTGAATCTTTCAGCTCAAAGCAATTCTGACTTCAGAGAATGCAGAAAATACAAATGACTTCTTAATATGATCAGTCAAATAGAATTAGGTAATATTAGTTACTAGATTTTTCTGTCTCCTAAAATTCTTCTCTGTAGTCTCTTTTCTGTAGTCATATCTCTGTGGAAATGCACAAAGAATTTCTCTTTGTTAATTATTTACCCATAATAACATGTTCCTCTTCTGACAAATTTAAGTTTTTCCTTAGGCCAAAATATAGTCAGAATATATCTTTTCTAATAAGTATCACTTTAAAACAAAATGAATGCATTTTATACTTTAGACTACATTAGCTTTTTCAATAAAAGATTTATAATGTTAAAGTTCCTTTATATTTTCTCCTAGAAATGATTTATTTCACAAGATTTTTGCAAATCTTGTCTTTCTTATTTGACAGAATAAAGATCAGAATGGAATGGTATTTATCATAATTCAATAATGTAGCCCAAGAAAGTGAAAATTGAAAAAATCATAACACTGGTTCTTAAAATTACAGGGAAAAGATACTAACACAATACCTCTAGAGAAATGTTTGATCTATGCTAAATTACTTTTGTTTCCTACTGTTGATATAAGGATTACTAAAGTAAAAAACAACTTTAAAAGTTGTTTATCTTGGGCCTCCCTGCTGGCACAAGGGGTTAAGACACAGCCTATGAGCTGTCCGCAGCCTCTTCAGCACAGGTTCTATCCCCGGCTAAGGGAGATACCCACATGGCGCAGCAGACCTCTCCTGACTCGCCCGCTGCTCCCCTCAGTGGTGTACTTCAGTCATTCTGCCTGTTCTGGTCCCCATTCTGTCTCTGGCGAATCCTCTCACCGCCCCCCACACCTCTGGCCTATAACCCAGTTCTTGTATGCATAAATTAAAAAATCCTAAAAAAATAAATAAAAGTTGTTTATCTCATTTACTTACTGAATTTGCATTTAACTAATAAAATAGTCTTTTCAATATTCATGTAAAAATTATGATCCCATGAATCCTAGCAGCCATATTTATACTTTTACTACTTTTTAACTGATTATTTACAGCCACATTTATGATACTATTTTATTAAATGCTATTTTACTAAATACAGCAAACATATACACAAGGGTCTGCTTAAAAAGGGAAATCTGGATCCTGGCAGAGAACCCAGAAAAATAATCATGTGCAGTTTTAGTATTTAAATTGTTGCATTATTGTAAGAATTTTTCATGCTTAACAGAAACTTCCAGTGGTACATATTGTTACAATTCCCTTGGCAGGTGAGGAAAATGACACTAGGAGAAGATGGTTAGGTTGACCAAAGTCACACAGTAAGTGGCTGCTGTGATCTCCAGATTTCCCTGACTCTCAGTCCTCTTCTCACAGTCCTGTCCTAGGCTGTCTGGGAGATTTCTTCTAGCAAATTCCCTGCCTCCAGAAGTTATGCAAAAAATTCTCTGGACTTTTGCATAGATTGAAAGTCTGTTACTGCAGCTGCATTGTAAGACAGTGAGCAAAAGCTAAATCATAAGTAAAACCTTTACATTTCCTTCCATCTAAAAGGAGTTTTATCTTGAAATTCCTTCGTGTCTTCTTTCCTGATTAGAGTCCCTAAACTGTCCCATGACTTCTCAAACAAAATACCTCCAAAAAGTTCTATTCTAGCTAGAGTAACATCCCAAAATACTGACGTCCTAATCCGCAGGATGACCTGAGAAAGCGATCATACTTGCAAACAGGATTTTCAGGTGCACCAAGTTAAGATGAGGTCGTTAATCTGGGTTTCCTTTTAAGATGAGGGAAATTTGGACAGACATTCAGAGGAGAGTGCTGAGTAAGGAGATGGACACAGAGAAGACCAGGGCAGATGCTCGGGACATCCCACCACATGCCATGTGAGGCTACCAGAATCTGCATGAGATAAGGAAATATTCCCCACCCCTCTTGAGGCTTTGAAAGCAGCTTGATTTCAGACTTCTAGCCCCCACATCCACCAGAGAGTATATTTCTATTATTTCAAACCATCAGCTTGTGATGATTTATTATGGCTGCTCTAGGAAACTCATACAAAACAAAGAAGAAATGGACAGAATCGTGTCTGCATGCTGGAAAGTCCTCTTTCTTCTATTTGTGAGGTTTACTTTTTATTGGTTAATTCAGAGCAATAATGGTTGAGATTTACTTTATCTCTAGTTCTCACAGCTAAGGAAATATGCATGCCACAATTTAACTTGTTATCACTTTATGCTGTAAACCTTAGCTATTTTGTGCACGTTGTCATATTTAGTTCAACAGAATAGTATAGTCATTTAAATTTTGTAAATGAGGAAACTGAGGCCTGGGAGAGATAAGCTACATGACCAGGGAACCAATGTTTGTTAACACCAGACTGAGAAGTATATATCAAGCATTCCGAATCCTAGTACCGGTAGGATAGGGAGAGGGGTAACTCAGTACCCCCAAACCTGCCTGCTCTGCATAAGTTCTCCCATCTGCCTCATCAAGACAAAACATAAAAGACCTTTTTTTTAAGATTTATTTTTATTTGTTTATGCATACAAGAACTGGAGGACAGGGCCTCCCCGGTGGCGCAGCGGTTGAGCGCTGGGTTGCGAAGCTGCCCGCAGTCTCTGTGGCGCCGGTTCGATCCCCGGCTGCTCCCTGGCCACCGGAGGAGGGTCCCACATGGCGCGCAGACCTCTCCTGCCGCCCGCTGCTCCCCTCAGCAGTGTACTTCGGTCCTTCTGCCTGCTCTGCTCCCCGCTCTGGCTCTGGTGAATTCTCTCACCCTCCCGCGCTTCTGACTGTACCCAGTGCATGTGCAAACGAACAAATAAATAAATAAATAAAATACATGCCTCTTTATTAAAAAAAAAAAAAAAAAAAAAAAAAAAGAACTGGAGGACAGGTCAGAGGTGTGGGGGTGAGAGGATTCACCAGAGACAGAGTGGGGAGCAGAACAGGCAGATCGACTGAAATACACTGCTGAGGGGAGCAGCGGGCGAGTCAGGAGAGGTCTGCTGTGCCATGTGGGTAACTCCCTGACCGGGGATCAAACTCATGCTGCAATGGCTGGCAATAGCTTGATAGCGCTGAGACTTAATCCATGTGCCACCAGAGAGGCCTCCTATATAAGAACTTTTTAACTATTAAAGGAACTTTAATACAATTAGTGTATGCAACAAAGAGAAGGAAAAAAATATAGTTTTCAAATCAAGCACCCGAAGTTACCCATCCCCTCGTGGCTAAGTGCCCAACCAAACAGGGTTGGCCCAAAGCAGGACCACTGAGACCCGAAAGTCTGCCACAAGAATAAGGTACCTTCTGGTGAGAACCCATAGGAAAGGGGTAGAAGGGGCCCAGCATGTATAGGACAGAGGAGCAAAATCAAAATCAAGATGAAAGCTTTCATTGTTAACCTCCCCGTGGGCCTCTCACCCATGTCTGTTTCAATCAAGAAACAAGTGCAGCTTCTTCACATGACTCTGCTCCATGTGTCTCCCCCAGGTCTCCTCCTGGCTCTCCATCCTTCCTCCTTTTCCAGTCTCCTCTCCACCTTCCTCTCTTCCCTACTCAGCACCACCCTCCCTTGGGTGGCACTGGGAACCTGGAACCTCCCCTTTTCCTGGGGACCACCCTCTTATACTACTTTTGTGCATTTTTCTGCCACCAAGTCTCACAGATGTCTTTATTCTCCCTAACTAAGAAATACAATTTTTACGGATAACAGATGTTCTAAAATACTTTACTTTAGTAAGAAAATAAGGTGGGGATCTTCTGCATGCAGAACATTGTTGTGAAAGTTAATGCAACATAAAATCATCCTAAGTCATCTGGCTTATTTTTGTTTTTTCTTTTGCCTCTGGTAACCTTTTCTCTGTAAACATTACCCACTTTAAAATAATTTTCTCTTTTACTGTTGGCCTTTCTAATGTCACTCCAGGCTTGAAGCATCATCTTTAAAGAAGCATCATAAAGAATGTTGCTTTATTCCTTATGTTTGGGGATTTATTTCAATGACTATGCATTAGCTTCATAAAAAGTATATCTTTTCATGGAAAGGAAGGTGAGATTAATGAAAAAAAATATGACCTGAAATGAGCTACAACATCACTTTGCATTTCTTTGAAGTCCACCAGTTCCGGGTGTAAAGGAATATACAAAGTGCTAAATTTAAGAACCTTTCACTTTCCAAGTTATGTATATATAGTATTCAATATTTCTGAAGCTACAGCATTAGGTTTAATGTTAGCTTTAAGAACTCTGAGCAGAAAACAGCCAACACTTGACACTCCTGTGCTTGGCTCTTCCCAAACAATTGAGCCTGGCCCAATTGCAGAAGGTTTTTTCAAACCTGGGGCACATCAGACACTATCCCAACCTCTGTATCTGTCAAGGAACATTACGATCCAACTTTAAACCAGCTAACAAGTTAGTCTCCAAGAATAGTCTGCCTACCATTTAGCACACTCAGTTCATCAAATATACTAAAGGTGAATCCCTGGTATGGTCTATGTCTTTGACAAAAGCACAAAATTTCCCAAGAATATTTAATATACTCAATGCATGCATAGCATGTTAGAATAGCAGCATGCTCATCCGAGAAAAGGAAACTTTTTAAATTTACTTTCATATGATAACTGAGAATAAAGTCATTTACTTGCTGTGATAACTGGGAACAAGAAAATAAAGAGGGCTTTTTGGGAAGGTGGGGGAGAATAGTGCCTGCCAAAAATACAAACATTGCAAGAAAATGTGAAGAATCAGTAGAGAGTGGGGGGACAACCAGTTACATAAAAAAAGCTATAATCCTGCCAGCTGATGATGCTTTCCTTTGTAATAGACACTAATTCATTAAAGAGTCTGCTACTGAGAGTCTGCCATGACTAAGGAACTGAGTTATTAAATGCTATCTTAGATAAACCATGTGCTTCCTTTCAGTAAGTGTAGCATCTGGGATAGTGCATATGACAGGCACATAGAACATGAACTGGTGGATAATGCTGATAAGGACCAGAAGAGATGATCTTTGAACTTGAATTACAGATGAGATTCTAAATTGCAGATAATGAAGCAAAGAACAATCCACAAAGAACAACCCAGATAGAGTAACATGAGAAGAAAAAAACTTGGGCAAAAAAAAAAAAATTGAATGGTGATTAAGCAAAATAGTATAACTCAAGGGGACTAGAAGAACATGGCTAAATGGAAGTGGAGATATAATAGGGAGGAGCTTAATGTCTGTTTTGATTTTATTTGGAAGACAGTGCTGAGACACTCAAGCTGTTTCACAAGAGATAATATGATCAGAGCTGTTCCTTGATATATTTGTCCAGGATGTATAAGGAGATCATAAACAGCAAATAACTAGTTGAAGTATGGTAGTATTCTTAAGGACCTGAAAACCAACACGCCTGTGGGCTAGAGGTGGGTAGGAGGTGGGTTGGAGGGGCAAGAGAGGAGTCAATGTGAACCTTATAGACAGGGGCAACTTGGGTGGAGGTTTAATAGGAAGGTAATGGATACCATATGCTGAATGTAATGAGCATTGAGAAGAGTATTGAGATATTGAGGGGAAGATATTGAGAAGAGTGTTGAGAATATGGAAGTGGTGCTCAGAAGACACTGGCAAGAAAAATTCATAAGAAGGAATTAGATTGCTGAGGAGGAGAACTGAGGAAGAAGAGAAGAAGGTGAAGGCAGATCAGTAGTGCCTTTGTTTCCTAGACCCACATGACAAATTTGCCACCATCTGAGAGACTCAACATAATGAAATGTATTCCCTCACAGTTTTGGAGGCTAGAAGTCTGGTATGGAGGTATGAGTAGGGTCATCCTCCCTCCAAAGAATAGGGATGGGCCTTCCTGGTGGCCTAGGTGTTAAGTCTCAGTGGTATCACCAATAGAGCCTAAGTTCCATCCCCAGACAGGGAGCTAACCCATACATGGCGCAGCAGACCTCTCTTGTCTTGCCTCCTGCTGCTCCCCTCAGTAGTGAATTTCAGTAAATCTCCCTGTTCTGCTCCCCAATCTGTCTTTGGTGAATCCTCATACACCTGGCCTACACCCCAGTTCTACCAAAAAAAAAATATATTAAACTTTAAAAAAAGTCTGCCTCTTCTGGCTTCTGGTAGTTACTGGCAATCTTTAGAACTCCTTGGTCTATGACAGGTAACCCACGCTTTGCTTCAGTTTTCATGTGACCTTCAGAGACTTATTCTATGTTTGTGCCCAAATTTTTTTTTTCTACACCTTCACAAGTACTTGGATTAGGACCCATTCTTAACTAGCATGACCTCATTTTAACTTGATTACAACTGTGACGAACCTAATTCCCAATAAAACGACTATCTACAGATACTAGAAGTGAGAACCACAACACATCTTCTGGGAAGACATCGTTCTATCCATTACAACTAAGAACGCCGTTTTCAAACACAGGAGGAGAAAAGAAAGCAGACGAAGGCTAGCTAGTCGGTGAGGAAAGCTGTCACAATACTACTTTGATGGACATGTTTTAATTTTATTGTTTATAATAATTCCTATGAAAATTAATAAATGTTTCATAGTTAACTTAATAAAAGTAAGGTGGCCATGACTCAATCTTCTTTAGAGTAGTTCAGAGCTATAAAAATTTTTATTTATTGTTCCATGCAATCTAATATTGCAAATTTAAAATTAAATTCACACACAGCTTAACTATGCACAGCACAGATATAATAAAAGTTCAACCAGTGGACATAAGATGAAAAATAATTTTGAACTCCTTTTCAAAATTTAAAATATCATTGATTTGATATGAACTCTATTCAATTCTTTGAGCCACAACATGTAATGAGCTCTGAGATCTACTTGCATTATAACACAATGACGTCTTATAACTAATTCCACATGAGTGTGACTGAGTTTTACATAGCTTATACCAATTTTATTTTGATGATTATATCCTACTCCTTGCTAAATAAAATAGAAAATATCATATAAAAAACTTCCTAAGGGAAAAGTCTATGCATAATTTTGTTATATCTTATTTTTCATAAGAAAAGCATATAAAGTAATAAAGAAAATGATCCCAAACCATCCTACTTTTATAAGAAACCCTCATAAAAGTGGGCTTATGTGGTCCATCTTTCACTTCATAATTCATAAAGAAGTTAGAGCGAGTGGCTTTATTCCCAATTTAGAAATGACTTTCAAAGAAGCTGCAGCTATATGACAAAATGATTTCTCTGTCATTCTCCTCAAAGTTTCTGTCCATTTCACAATGACCAGCACCTGCCTCTCATGGGGAAATGATTCACTAACGTAACCTAAAAAGACTGTGTTTGATAAATGTAAAGGTCTTAATAATAAATTTGTAGAACATTTGAACACACTGATGATGTGTGTTGTACCCCAAATAGAAGATAAAGTCATTGTACACACATGGCACATTTATTAAAAAGTGTGTACCTGACCATAAAACAAACAGGAAAACATGAATTCATAGATATATATGTGCAAATATGTTTCCTGAAGCACAATTTATAATAGCCAAGAAGTGGAAAGAAGTGTTCATCAGTGGATGAATGGATAAATCAGATATGTGTATATGTGTGCATGTATGTGTATATATTTGTGTGTGCACATGTGTATATGTATACAAACACATATATAATGGAATACTATTCACCTATGAAAAGGTGAAAACCTGCCATTTGCAATAATGTAGGTGGACCTACAGGGAATTATGCTTAACGAAATAAGTCAGATGGAAAAAGACAAATTCCACATGATTTCATTCATATGAGTATATACAGAAAGGAATAGGTGAACAAAATAAAACAAAAATAAACTCCTGGACTATACACCCAACTAGTGGTTGCCTAGAGAGAAGGGGTAGGTAAATGGGAGAAAGGGGAAAATGTATGGTGAATGATAGAATCAGACTTCTAGCAGTGAACTTAATGAAGTATATATACATGTTGATTCTCAGTGGCATGGCTATGAAGCTGATGTAATGTCATAATGCAATTTTCATTCAATTAAAAGATCAAATACTTAAGCAATGCTACTGAATGTATATAATGATATCATATTGTCTGACTAAAGATGAGATAAATTAGAAATCAAAAAAGCTCAAAACACAAATTTTAGAGAAACTACAAAATTTTTATATCAAAGAAATCAAAATAGAAATTAATATTTTGAGGGCTTTTCTGGTGGCACAGGTGGTTGAATGCAGTATGTGAAGCTGTCTGCAGCCTCTGCAGTGCTGGTTCGATCCCTGAAGGCCACAGAGATACCCACATGGCGGGGCAGACCTCTCCTGTCTTGCCCGCTGCTCCCCTCAGCAGTGTATTTAGGTTGGTCTGCCTGTTCTGTTCCCCGCTCTGTCTCAGGTGAATCCTCTCACCCTCCCGCACATCTGGCCTGTACCCACTTCTTGTATAAAAAATAAAAATAAATCTTTTTTTAAAAAAGAAATTAATGTTGGGCTTCCCCTGGTGGCGCAGCAGTTGAGTGCTGGGCTGCAAAGCTGACCGCAGCCTCTGCAGTGCCAGTTCGATCCCTGGCCACCAGAGAAGCCCTCAGTGCTTGTATAAATAAATAAATAAATATTTTTTAAAAATGTGCCATAATTAGTGAAATGATATTTTAAAAAAATTAATGTTTTGAGCTATATGCCAATGATAACCCTGAACATTAAATATAGTTAAAGAAGTAAAGGAAAGGACCTTTCTGGTAGTGCAGGGGCTAAGTCTTAGTGCTATCAAGCTATCACAAGCCTCTGCGGCATGAGTTCAGGCCTGGCTAGGGAGCTAACCCACATGGCACAGCAGACCTCTCCTGTCTCTCCCACTGCTCCCCTCAGCAGTGTATTTCAGTAGATCTGCCTGTTCTGCTCCCCACTCTGTCTCTGGTGAATCCTCTCACTCCCTGCACATTTGACCTATATCCCAGTTCTTCTATGCATAAATAAATAAATGAATCTTTTTTTAAAGAACTAAAGGAAAATAACTTAAATATTAAAACACAAGCTTGACTGGAAAATGATTAAGTACCAGTATGAATAACAGATAAAAACCAAAGAAGTAGAAGAAAGAAAATAATAAAAGTAAACAAGCATCTTATTTTCCCATCTCCTAATTATGGATATTGGAATAGCAAGATAAAGAACTGCACTCCACAGGAAAGAACCAGTAATTTCTTTACAGGAACATGATATTTCTAAAATAGTCCACATAAAGAACTTTCAGCATAATCTGGAAGAAGAAACCTCAGACACTGAAACTGGAGAACACAATTACATGGTTTCTTATCAGGATGAATCCCATATTGGTTTCTTTTCAAAATCCAATTATAACTATATTTCCAAAATGTAAAACTATCTGGAAACAGAAATGTAAAATTAAAAATAACCTTTTAGACCACATCTAAAATGCGAAATACATGGAAAGAAATTAAATTTATAATAGACTATAATTTCTAATACTTAGGAGGAATTATCAGGATTCTCAATTTCTCTACACGTTTTGTCTCAGCTGAGTGATAAAGACACCAAACTCATGGCTTTCTGTCTTCAAAAGACTTCACCCCTCGAGGCAGGCACATTCACTAATGAGGCTCATGGTTTCTAGTAGGTGATAGAAAAGTAAGAAAAGTAAGAATGAGAAGTCAACTCCGCTGTAAACACATATTATAACATCACACCACTTGGGCCTCCTTTGGTGGTGCAGGTGGTTGAGCGCCACACTGTGAAGCTGTCCGCAGCCTCTGCAGAGCCGGTTTGATCCCAGCCAGCTGGTAAGGGTCCCACATGGTGCGGCAGACCTCTCCTGTCATGCCCACTGCTCTCCTCAGCAGTGTATTTTATCAGTCTGCCTGTTCTGTTCCCCACTCTGTCTCTGGTGAATCCTCTCACCCTCCTGCGCATCTGTACCCCGGTTCTTGTATAAATAAATAAATCTTTAAAAAAAATCACACCACAATTGTTCAACTACCCTAGTCCTAGAAAACTTAGTAAATTAATAAATCAAAATAGATGAAGCAGATGAAATAGCTGTCACTACATTTATTTGCTAAAGGTGATAACTTTTAATCTGAGAAGAGTGTCTTAGCTATTTACTTAAATCTCTCTATTATTCCTATTTGACATATCTTCCAAATACATTCTCTTTCATGTGCTGCCTTATCAGCTGATATGCACTTCTGAAATCAACGAACTTGTGGTGTTTTAGTTATCTGTTAGGAATCTGTTTCTCCACTAGACTTCCTGAATCAAACCAACCCATGGATTACAGGGCTGCTCCCCTCAAGTGTGTGTGCCCCAGGGGGAGAATGTCCTCCTGTGTTATGGCATCTGTCCAGCCCATCGCGGGTGGGCCTCAACAAGCTTGCTGAAGAAGGAAGAAAATGAGGAAGGAATGGGGCAGAGAAGGGAGAAACACACAGAAAATTAGGAAAGGAAAAGCAGTTCAAAGTAAAGGCAAAAGCCTTAAAGAAGCAAATTATGATCATTTATAGGCTGGCATTGAAGGAACTGTCAGAAAAAAAGAGAAAACATAAACAGTAATTCTAAAAGCATACTATTTGGATTGTTTAGGATTATTGTTTGTCTGATTATTTTAATAGCAGAGGGAAACACCACTCAACATACAACTGTCTCTATCCAAATTTATGCACAGGATGTATGAGAAGAATTTCCAATGGTGTGAGGTGTGGAAAACCCACATTTACCCAGGTTAACTATTTTTTCCCCACCATAAATTGGCTATGCAGAGGGTTCACTTCGGATACATGGGAAATATTATTTGCGACAACTGCCTATTTGTTGATATCTCCAGGTGCCTGGAGCAGCAGCGTGATAATATAGCAGAAGGAAAGACTTTTAAGATTAAAAGTTGAGAAATTCATGGGACATTGGAGAGGGACAGGAAGAAATAATGTTTATATCCACAAATGTGTACCTGGTGCCCCAGTTTGGTCCAAATGCCTTTCGTGCTTAGAAATAAATAAACCTATGAAACAGGTAGAAACCTCATTCCTGTCTTAAAAAATGCTTACAATGACAAGTGAGCTCCAGTGAGTGACATTCTGCTCAACAACACCTAATAATAGATGTTGGATATTTATGACCAGGAGTCTGTGCAGAGCCAGCCAGTCAGCCTGACCCTGACTGCCTGGTGCTAAATCACCAGATTCAGGAAGGTAAACACTTGGGCTGTGAACTGACTGGCAGCATGCTGCACACAAGGAGCTCTGTGAGGAATTGTTTACCAAACCAAATAGCCAGCCCATGACATCAGCCCATCAGAAGCTTGTCTATTCTGGTCATTATCTTAGTGTGGGGAATGCTTCACCTCTGTGCTGGGGTGGGGAGGATGCAATATTTGTAGCATAAAATATATTACTTCCCTGTCACTTAAAAATATAGTGTGGAATACAGAATGCTAGACCTGCAGAAAACATTTTCTGGGTTACAAACATACTTGACGACAAATATGAGAACGAACACTCTGCATACTATATCACCCCTTGTCAGGAGTGATAGCCCAAGACTACCCAGAATTCATCACCACTTAGTTCTATGTAAAGGTTAAGTGACATGTTCATAGTGGTGTAGCTTGCAAATGCCAGAAGCGGGGTCTGAATCTAAGTCAGTCTGATAATAAATATATTTTCTCAATATATATTCAACTTTCATTCCAGTTTGTCCTAGTTGTGATCTGGGAATTTGGAAAAACCAACAGAGTCATCCACATCCTCACATACATTCCTGTGTTCATTTAACGAATGTTTATTGGGTGGCTATTATCTGACAGTCATTCCACTTTAGTGACTACAGAGACTGAGAACCAGAGAAGCTTTATGAATAAGATTCTTGCTATTTCTTGCATTTTAAAAAAATCATTCTGTGTTGATTACCTGTATTCAATCCAAAGTAAAGCAACTTAATTATTTAGGCATGTGTATTATCATAGAATGTCTCAGTGGGCGGCACTGAGCTTTGTAATCCATCAACATGAATAATGATAGGCTTTTCTTAGGAGCAATAGGGCTGGGACTACATACAAATGGTGCTTCCAATCTCACTATACACAACATGAGGCTGAATATGGTTTGTAAATTTATAAACATGGAATGTACCTTGTGACACTCACACCTGAACCATAAAAAGCTACTTCTGTAACTTTCCAATGGCCAAGGTGCTAATTTATTTCTCCGAAATACCTCTCCCAGGAAACTGTTTAATGCCATAAATCTAAGGTGGATAATGATGAATCAAAAATACCAACTGACTGTTTAACTTTGTGCAAAGTGTTGTATGATACAAAACAAATGCTAAACCACTTCCAGCCGACAATGAGTTTCATGCTCGGGGCTTGAATTATGAATGATCAAGCTCAGTAAGCTTGGAGGACACTCCTCACTGAATAATCTAAGCTGAGCCTAGGAAGTTAGGTCAAGGGGAAGAAAGGATGCAGTGGCCAAAAGAATGTCAACAAGCACAATAAATGTGTTAAGTTGGGGCAGAAGGCCTGTTGAGGGTGGAGAGGCAGAGAACAGGTAGAGACTGAGTAAATCCAAAGGGAAAATTAGAGAGTTGTCATTTGAAGAGAAAGAATTTGCTATCTGACATGTTGTCAGCATCCAGGACACAGGCAAGGAGGGGAGGGAAGAATTATGATGTGTCTCTTTCCTTGGATGGAAACTGGGTTTGCATATTTATCACAACTGCTCACTTCTGAAGTGTCTGAGAATCTATTTCCTGCTTTCTACCTTATTTATGCTAATGTGGCATTTCAAGATTATTACAATTATTTTTCTGGGAACAGAGCCTATAGCTTCCGACAGTACATTTAGTTGCTATTTCCCTGTTAACTTGGAAATAAATCAGTTTGTTTAGAATATTCAAATTGTAACAACAGAGGTGGCCAGCAGGCGGGGGTGGTGAAAAGGTAATCTTGGAACCTACCTGGTACTGATTAATAATGGTCCCTCAATAAAAATAATAGCAACAACAACAAAGTGCACCAACAGATACCAAAACCTATACACCCAGTGGGTTTTTAATCGATCTCAAAATATCGATGATCATACTTGAGTCCAGAGATATTAATAATGGCCACTTCTCAGAGATACTGTGAGAATCAGTGACACCATGTGTTGAGTGCTCTTTGGGTTCTGCCTTTGCCATTGCCTGAACTCCCCATCGCTTACCCCCATTTCAATTGCTACAGTCCATCTGTTCAGATTTTTCGGAGTATAATAAATTGTCTGAAAAACCAGATGGATAATTAAGGCTGGAGAACAGAATAGGGGCTATTAAGCATCCCTTGGACACATCCCCAAACTCTGTCCTTGGAAAACTAGAGGAGGAAAGAGCATGCATTTTCTGGCTGTGAGTCATTCCTTTGGATCGCTAAAAAATAAATTCAAGTTATGAGTCTGAGTTCTGAAGTATTACCTGAGAGAGTTCAAAGAAGTTTGTAACAAATTTTAATCTATGCTGACTGACATCAACAATGATGCAGCCCACCTCTGCAGGTTGTGTAAGGTTGAGCAAACAAGTGGGAGTTGTCAAAGAGATAGCGCATGACTTGTTGTGATGGAGGAAATTAATCAACCTGACTACATCTTGGAAAAAGAACAGTGAAAAGGTGAGCCTGTATCTAATTTCCTTTGAAATTCCCCCCCCCAAGAGATCAAATGAAACACAAAGTATTTCAATTTACTGGAAATCAAGTGATGCTAAACAATTATAAATTTATTATATTGGCTCTATACCAAAACCTTCACTGTGGTTTTACATCAAGATATGTCCTTTTCCCTTTTCTAAGCTAATTTGCTCACCTCTGTTCTTGATCTGATTAAAAAAAAAATAGCATTAGACTCATTTCCACAATATTTCTTACTTGGTCCTATTCTATCTCTGCTTCCCACTTGCTCCCTCTCTTCCTCCTTCACTCCCACCCTCCCTGTGGGATCCCCAGCCTTCCTTGTTCTTGGGGCTGTTGTTTTGGTACCCAGAGTTCTTGCTGGTCAGCTAGGCACACAATCAGGCAGGAGGCCTCCCACCAAGGACAGAAGTCCCAGTATGAGTAATTTACTGGGAAACTAGTATCTGTTGAAAACAACAGCCAGATATTATGGCCAGATTAGCAAAATCAACTAGAATACCTTACTTGTAAGGATTAGCAGAAAGTTAAGAATCCAGAAAAGAGAATATGCTTTGATCAGCAGGAAAAATGGAGCCCCCCAGGCAATAGCACCTGGTCACTCCACCCTAGTCTATAACCCCCATATTGCATTCTCATGCATGTACAATCCCTACCTGCTTGCCCTGCCTTTGTACTTGATTCTAAATAAATATGAGACTGCCTTTGGATGGGGTTGCACGTTACTTCCTGGTATAGGCCCTCAAGGCTTCTCATGCTCCAAACCTACCTGGACTTTGAGTAATAACTCCCTCATCCCACATTGCTCCCAATGTTGCCTCAAGGCATCACCCCCCCCCTTTATATGTGTTTCTCATCTTCTCCACATAAATTAGCTAAAACTCTCTGCTTAGTTATAAATACGAAGAGATACACACATAACATATTTCATCTGCCCTGAGATAGAGTTCTTTATTCTCGACATCACTTTATCAATTATGGTTGGACCATATGGTTGGACCACTTAACATTATGGTTGGACCACTTAAAAAAAAAAAAAAAACAGTTTACAAATGAGCTCCACCTCCTCATTTCCTTTTCATTACCCTAACACACCACTGAATCTAATTTCTTATCAAGGACATTAATTCTTTTTTGCTAATTTATGCTGTTGTTAAAAATTCTCATTTTGAAGCTGTATCTTTCCTTTGAGAGCAGTGTGCAAGACTTCTAGCTTCTTCTCCTTCCTATCTTTAATTCTTTCTCCACTTTTATTATTATTTTGTCACTTTTTCTTCCCCAATAAATGCTTGTGGTAGCCCAAGTTTGAGCCTATGTGACTTTCTCGCTTTACTAATCTACCTCCCTGGCAATCCCATCCAAGTGCAGAGGCTTCACTTTGGTGACCTTCAAATCTAAACATTTCTCCTCTTCACCACAATGTCTTTTTGATACTCAAAACTAATATTCAAATGCCAGCTACTGGTTATATTTGAGATACCTCAAAGCAGTACAGGTAGAACTGAACTTAAACATTCTTCTCCTCTTAATATCCCTAATAGTAGTGCCAATTAATTGTGATGTTATTACTATTGAACAACAGTCACTTAAAGGAACTCAGATGTCATCTGACAGTCTTCTCTCTCCTCTGTATCATATTGTTCATTAAGTTTTTTCAGTTCTATTCTTCTTACCCCACAGTGTGTTACCTCAGGCCCTCTTGATTTCTTGGTTGAACTATGGAATCAATTCTTCAGAGGGAATCCTGGCTTCATCTTATCCTGCTCCCAGTATCTCCCACAGTGTCAGAGTATTGCAGAGCAACCCCAAAAGGAAATGGGATGGCCTGAGTGTGAGTCCTCACCCATGTGCTTAAAAATACTTAAAACAAGACCCAACTGCAGACACACATAGAAAGGTTAATAAAAAGTTTATTTACAAAGGGGAAATGAAAAGAGAGGAAACCTGGGGGGAAGGAGGGAGGTGAAAAGAAAGAGAAAGAGAGGAGAGGTTGGTAAATGCTTGGTGAATGCATCCCACTGGTAATGCTGTCTGAGCTGGGCCCCCAAGTGCATGCTGAAGGCAGGCAAAAGCCCAGAAAGCACAGGCCCACATGTGTTCAGTTTTATGTCAAGCATGATTACTTAACTCCACTCTTAGTTCCCAGAAATCCCCCCTTCAGGAAGTTATAAGTCATGGCAGATTCATAGCATGGTGGGAGTTGTAATCCCTGGTACCTGGGATCTCTTTGGCATGGAGGTGAGGGTGGAGTGCACAAAACATCAATAAGTGGAGTTCATTCAGGACATACTCTTCCTCTAACAAGAGGGTACTTGATCATGTTCCATCACTACAGAATCTTCACAGTTTCCTCTAGGTCAGAGGCTGGTTACCTGTACCATCTCAACATTTGCCTTTTCATAACTGACAACTTGAGGCATGTGTAGTTGTAAGTCTCTTACATGTAAATTGTTGCCCACAGTGTCCATTCCTGATCTCCCTATAGCTTAGCTCTTTCATTATATCTTTTCCCTGCACAGAGTCATGTCTTTGCCCATGCTCTCCTTGACAACCATCTAATCCTAACCATCTAATCCTAACCCCCTTTCTCTGCATAGAAAAATTCTACTTTTTTATCTCCTCTTGGAGGCAACCCCTCCATCCACACCACCACCACAATACTGAGAGTTCTTTCTTTCATGCCCCATCCTGCATCCATGCCCCTTAGACCAGCAATGCCACTGAAAGTGTAAATTAATACCTAGGCATCTGCTTCCTTTTTAAAGCTATGATCTCTCAGAGGGACTCAGCGTGCTTTATCTTTGAATCTCCAATGTCTAACATGTCTAGAAATAAATGTAAATTAGATAATTTACACAAAAGAAGAACACAGAAGAAACTGTGAGTGTATTGTCACTGATATGACCTGTCAGAATGAATAAGAATAACTGTACACATGCAATTGTTTGTTATCACAAAAAATCATATTTACATAATAGATGTGATAGGGAGTAGTTACCTGTTTTTGCAAAGATTATTTTGTTACAAGATCTTAGTGATGATGCACAATGGTGCTGAGGGACCCCAAGTCTCTTAACTGTTACACAGTAAGAATTCATGCTGGAGTCAGTGTAAGTGAATTAGAAAGAAGCTTTACTTTAGGTGAAAATACACACTCAGCAGTGAGTGGGGGCAGATTTGGAGAATTTCTGGCCTTTGGTCTTAAGACTGTTGATATACACAGTCTTAGTTTGAGGGGGCAGAGACTTGCGCGTGGAATCCCCAGTAGCTTTTGATAACTTTTGTTTAACAAAAGGGGCAGGTATTTTTAGGTAGGGGTAGTAAGATTGGCCAATTTCATAGCAGACTTCTCCTGTCTCACCTGCTGCTCCCCTTAGCTGTGTATTTCAGTAGATCCACCTGTTCTGTTTCCCACTCTGTCTCTGATGAATCCTCTCACACACACCCCACCCCACATCTCACCCCAGTTCTCCTATGCAAAAATAAGTAAAATTTAAAAAATATATATTTGGCCAATTTTTTTTAACAAAAGCCATCAGACCCTAAGCTGTTAGATAAGGTAGGAGAAATTTTACAACTAGTGGTGCCCAGTATATGAAATAAACTAGTAAGGTTAAAATCAAACTAATAGGGTTTGAGTCACTTTGTTCTGAATTGTGCACAGAGGGTTTTAGAAATGCTAGATGGGGGAAGTAGAATCGGGTTGCCGCCATTGTGCTAAATTCCTGTTCTACCTTATTAGGAAGTTACATACTCTATGAAATAATGTGATTTATAGCAAGTCTCTTACATGTAAATTGTTGCCCACAGTGTCCATTCCTGATCTCCCTATAGCTTAGCTCTTTCATTATATCATCATAGCACATTCAAGAATTATGTTCAAGTAACTTCTCAACAGACCCCAGAAGTGAAAATCAGGTCAAGTTGAAATCAAAGGTCATGAGGGGCTCCCTGGTGGCAGTGGCACAAGGGGTTAAGAAGCAGCACTAGGAAGCTATCAGTAGTCACTGCAACATGAGTTCGATGACTGGCCAGGGAGCTGACCCACATGGTGCAGCAGACTTCTCCTGACTCACTAGCTGCTTCCCTCAGCAGTGTATTTCAGTGGATCCACCTGTTCTGTTCCCCACTTTGTCTCTGGTGAATCCTCTCACTTCCCACACCTCTGGCCTGTACCACAGTTCTTTTATGCATAAATAAATAAATCTTAAAAAAAAAAAAAGAAAAGAAATCACAGGCCATGAGACAAGAGATCACATAAGAAATTACTTTCCAAGAGTAAAGGGCTAGCATGCTAGAAACAAGAATCCATGTCACAGAAACTCTTCACAGAGGTTCCAGAGTATATGCCATCTGAATTACATTAAATTGTTAACATGGGGCCTCCCCAGTGGCACAGTGGTTGAGCACTGGGCTGCGAAGCTACCTGCATCCTCTGCAGCGCCAGTTCAATCCCCGGCCTCTGGCGAGGGTCTCACATGGCGGGCAGACCTTTCCTGCCACACCCGCTGCTCCCCATAGCAGTGTACTTTGTCAGTGTGCCTGTTCTGCTCTCCGCCTGTCTCTGGTGAATTCTCTCACCCTCCCATTCTTCTGACTGTACCCAGTGCTTGAATAAATAAATTAATTGATAAAATAAAATAAATTGCTAACATATTTCATTCATTCATTAGAGAGAATTATTAAAGTGATACAACTTTTGACAAAATATACAGATACTTGATATCAAAACTTATAGTCTAGAGGAAAAGAGAAAATTAAAAAGTAGTTCCAGTAAATTATCATGTAATAGGGAGGAGCAACATGCTTTGAGAGCACATAGGAGAGGCATTTGATTTATTTGGGGGGGAGTTATGGATTTTTCAGGAATAAATGATGTTCTAAACTGAGACTTGAGAGTTGATTCATTCCTTCATTCAACAAAAGTCACTGAGTAGCAACATTCGGCAGTCAGCAATGGAAAAATGGACTTTGTCCCTGTGGATCTGACATTCTAGGGGAGAAAATACAAACAATAGATCCATAAACATAAGACATGACATTAAAAAAAAAAAAAAAGCAGACTAAAAGGATAAAGTAATGAGTTTTCCTTTAGAGAGCACAGTGAAAGGAAGTTCACCCTGCTGAAATGACATCTCAAAAGAAAGCAGGATACACGGGGGAGAAAGCCAAGCAGCTGTCTTGAGACAGAAGGGAGCACTCAGGCAAAGGGAGTTGCATGGGGGCAGGCCCAGAGAAGTTCCTCCAAGTCCTCTTCAAGATTATGATGCAGTTACAAAGGACTGGTCTCACTTCCTGCCCCATCAGATAATCATTAACAAATTTGTCTCCCTCTTATCTCTAGCATTTCCCTCCTTGTTTAACAAGTTTCTCTTTTTGCATTGTAAAGGAAAAGGGAATTATACAGCAGGTATTAACAAAACAAGCTGGAGCCCACAGGAAATCTCCATATGTCTACATCAAAGGGACATGCAGACCTTTCCTATCTCCCCTTTGCAGACCCTTGCCCATCTTCCCTCCTTTTCTTTCCTTGGTATAAATGCCCCTGTATTCTGCCAAAAAAGCAGGATGGTAGTCTTTCAGACACGAATCTGCTGCTTTCCTCATTTGTTGACAAATTAAATCTCAAACTCTGTTTCCTTTTATTTATTGGCTAAGGAAAACTGAGGTTGGTATTTGCTGCCAATGCTAAAACTTCAGTTATGGCAGATATATATACTTCAGAGACAGTGAGCAAAAGATGGAGAGATGTGAGTGTTCATTGTCTAGCTAGCAACCATTTCCCCTCTTGTCTACCAATCCAGAGATCTTCCCTGAAAGAACCATCCTTCACCATTTGGTGATTTTCCTGCCTTGTGGAGGAATTAACAATAACCAGCAGCACAAGTGGGTTGAGCCTATCCTAGTGTGTCTGACCAGTAGGAACCCAAATGTCCTGCCCAATGCAACTTACTCAGGTTGGTCCCTTTGGGACAAAACTTGGGGACTTGGTTTCATGGTCTTGTTACAGGGCAGGGTCAGGGACACCCTGAGATCCCCAAACCCTCCTGCTCTAATTGGGTTCTGTCATCTGCCACATCAAGACAAAACATACTCTAGTGCATAAGACCTTCACTAGAAAAGAACTGTCACACAATTAGTGTGCAATAAAGAAGAGGAAATATAGTTTTCAATCAAGCACCCAAAGTTACCCATCCCCTTGTTGGTAAATGTCCAGTCAAACAGGGTTGGCCCAAAGCAGGGCCATTGAGGCCCAAAAGCCTGCCACAAGTCTAAGGAACCTTCTGGTGAGGACCCATAGGAAAGGGGCAGAAGGAGCCAGGCAAGTCTGGAAGGAAAAGAGAAAAATCAATGTCAAGATAAAGGCTGCCATTGTCAGCCTCCCCATGGTCTCTCACCATCTCTGTGTCTTTCAAATGTCTCCTTCCATATCCCCCAGGTCTCTAATATGAGCCCAAGACCAAGAAGCAAGTGCAGCTTCCCCACCTGTCTCTCTGTTCCATGTGCCTCCTCTGCGGCCTCTTCTTGAGCTCCTTCCTGCCTTCCTTCTCTCAGTCTTTTCTAGCTTCACCTCCAAGCCCAGCTCCACCTTCCTTAGGGTGGGGCAGGGAACCTGGATCCTCTTTCCCTCTGGATTAGGAAGGAGAGAGAATCTCAGGCAGTTCCTTCTAGCTGCCACCCAGCAACCATGACAGGAATCAGCTTGAGGAAGAGGAGTCACAGAGGAATAGAACTGGATGTCCATCAGATCCCCAAATTTTATGCTAATGTGGGGGAAGTCCAATATAATTTGTCCATAGCTGAAGGCGCTGATGTTTGTAATGAAAAACAGCCTAAGTGAGAGAATCAATAATCAAGCCTTGCCTTTGGATATAAACTCAAAGGGACTGGGAACCCTCTGAAAGTCTTACACAGAGAAGTAGCATGACTGCTGACTTTAATAGACTTTGACGTCTATCAAGGAAGATGAAAACCAGTGCGTGCCGTAGTTTGGATTAGCATTTGCTGTCTGAGCGTACCTGTAGCAGACTGTCCTTGTCTCGGGCAAAGCTTTCACTTACAGGGCTCCTAAACAGTATTTATAAACATGAGCACGAGGTCTGTTGTCAAATCTTTGTCCTTACAAGTCAGCTATGCCAGAATCTAAACAGCAGTTTCCAGGAAGTTCTTGTGGAAAATTCTCTTGATAAGTGGTGCCCCCATTTTAGAACCAAGAGAGCACGAGGGACTAAGAAAAACTTTCACCCTGTTGACCCAGTGTTTTGATTATGGGCACCTCTTGTTATGATCCCTGACACATTTCCCCAACTCTCTGACAGTCTTGTTACCATACAAAATGGATTTTTTTTTTAAAAAAAGATGTATTTATTTATGCATACAAGAGCTGGGGTACAGGCCAGAGATGCAGATGCAGAGGTGCAGATTTATGGTTCCAAATAGCTCACACTGGCTGAAGCACAGATCAGATTCACCTCGAAAAGGCATGGAACCTGAGATGAGAATCAAAAACCTTCCTAATTCTCTGCTGCTTAAACTCCCCACAGGCTTCCCAATGAGCTCAACATCAAAATCAAAATTTTTAACACGATGCAGAAGATGCCCTATCATCCCTTCCTCCTCCGCTTCAGCTTCGTATCAGCCAGTATCACCTCCAACACCCTCCCAACATTCACTACCACAGAAGCCTTTCTCGACAAAGCACTCTGCATTAACAATTTCCTCTGCCTGGAGGCTCTTTTGCCTATTTTGCACTTAGATGGTCATTTTCCTGGACTTGGGTCAAATGTGAATTTACCAGGGAGACCTTTTCCAACTCCTTGGGCTGTGTTAAGTCTGCACGTTACCTGCTCTCGTTGCTCTGGATTCTCTCTTTTCGTGAGCTTTCCACGGTAGCCAATTGTATATTTGAGTTTTGTAAGTTCATATCTGTCTCTCCCGCTTGACTGTAACCTGTGTGAAGGTGTGGAGCTTGGTTGTTTCGTTCCCCATTTAGCCCCAAAAGCCAGCTTTGGGCCCAGCATATGGCAAACATTCAATATAAATGAATCAATACACAAGGAAGCCAGCATGACCTTTTGTAAGATGAATTCAGTCATGTCCTTTGAGTGCTGTTCCTTTGCAGCCGACAGGTCATAAGCCAGTGAAAACATGCCCATCTGCATCCCACCTCTGTGAGTCCTGGGACTAGAAAGCAAGCCACTTTCTCTCTGAATTTTAAATCCTCATTTTTACTCAGTTTTCTTGTCTCAAATCCTACATAACAGATTTTTTCTCACTCATGTGAATTTTAAAAGTCCTTTTAGAATGAATACACATTCGCCCTTCTTTTAATCACCCAAAGGAGAAATTACTTGCTTTTATTTCATGCCAAATTAATGATTGAGCATTGTAAAACCTATTCAGCAGAAGCCATTTGCTTCTTTTTCTGACTTTTTATTCTCCCTGGTATTTTTCTTAAGTAAAAGATTAGCTCAAAATGCATATATGTTGGAATAAGTCTGCGTTACCATGGCAATCACCAGAAATAAAAGCAATGTGAAAATGTGTTCCAGTCTTTCGATTAGACCAAGGAATGAGATCTAAGGAGAATTAACTCCAAAATCAAAAACCTTCCCAAAGCAGAGTCAGATTTCTTGTATTTTCCGTGTACAGTCTCTCTTTCCACCCTCACTTTTGAAAATCCAGAATTTCGATAAAGAAAGAATCAGAAGAGCCTCCCTGGTGGCGCAAGGGGTTAAGCACTGCACCATGAATCAATCCGCAGCCTCTGCAGCACAAGTTCAATTCTCGGCCAGGGAGCTGCCCACATGGTGCTGCAGACCTCTCCTGACTCGCCCGCTGCTCCCCTCAGCAGTGTATTTCAGTCAGTCTGCCTGTTCTATTTCCCACTCTGTCTCTGGTGAATCCTCTCACCTCCCACACCTCTGGCCTGTACCCCAGTTCCTGTATGCATAAATAAATAAATCTTTTAAAAAAATGAAAGAATCAGAAGTCATGCAAAATTATTTTTCTATGTCAAATGTAAACAAAATATACCCTGTGGGTGCACTTTTCTGTTCAACTGAGATGAAGTGTCCATCCTGGAGGAAGCACTTCCCCATGCCCTGGGGGACTCTGGAAAGTGGAGATGTGACCCCACTAGAAGCTGAGGCATTTCACTCACAGCAAAACCAAGTTAGACACACTATTCATCTCTCTTCTTTTCTAGAGTCAGAGAGAGAACAGGGCATGTATAAATGCACAGTGCCCACTCCCAGGCTCTGTTGAGGTTTAATCCTCTGCCAACACTGTGCCAACAACCATGCACACCATGGTGATTAAGGCACAGACTGTCCCCAAAGAGCACACATGCAGGAGAGCCATTCCCAACAGTACAGGACAGGAGAGGGCCGAGGGACACGCACACAGGGCCAGGCAGCACAGAATGACAGGAGACCATGGGCTGCTGTAATGAAATCTTGAAGCACAGATCAGATTCACCTAGAAAAGGCATAGAATTCCAGGTCTTATGTCTATATTAAAAAAACTAGCAACAACAAATGTTAGCGAGGTTGTGGAGAAAAAGGAACTCTCCTGCACTGTCGGTGGGAGTGCAAACTGGTCCAACCACTATGGAGAGCTGTGTGGAGATTTCTGGACCTACTAAACATAGAGCTTCCATATGATCCAGCAATTCCACTCCTAGGTATTTACCCAAATGATACAGAAACAGTAATTCCAAAGGGCACCTGCACCCCTATGTTTATGGCAGCACTATTTACAATAGCTAAGTTATGGAAGCAACCCAAATGCCCAAAAATAGATGACTGGATCAAGAAGATGTGGTACATATACACAGTGGAATATTACTCATTAATCAGAAAAGATAAACACATGCAATTTGCAGCAACATGGATGGCGCTGGAAGGGCTCATGCTCAGCGAAATAAGCCAGAAAAAAAAAGAAAAATACCGGATGGTCTCACTCATAGCAGGAACCTAGAAAACTTAAATAAGGGACCAGGAAAATGAATAACTGTAAGAAAGTGAAAATCAAAATCAACAAAAAACTATGAACCAGAGACACTTTTTGGGGAGTGGGGGGCGGGAGGGGAGGGATTGGGATCAGAATGGGGAGGTTGCAATTGTATGGGGAATATAAAAATAAAATTTATTATAAAAAAAAAAAGAAAGAAAAGGCATAGAACCTGAGATGAGAATCAAAATATGTAGCAGGTGACTGAGCTCAGGTATTGACCAGTTAGGACTTAATAGGGTCTTGGAACACTTCCCCTGCTCCCCTGCTTGGAACACTTCCCCTTTTGTTAGATGTTAGGGGGTGGGGTGGGCAGGGGACATTGAAAGGGAGTCTTGTAGGTGAAGACAGGGTGGTGAAAGCACCTTCTGCATAAGGGCACTTATATGTCTTAACAAACAGCACAGACATGCGGGTGTGCATTCACTAATATCCGTCTGGCATGCAGGAGGAGAAACTTGTAGCAGAGAGAGCCAATCTCAGGCAGAGAGCACTCAGAGACCTAGGAGAGCCCCGACTCCTCTGAGACTAAACTATTCAGCACTGAGCCCAAAGGAGAGGATGCTCAGGAAACAGGCAGAGGCTTGTCTCTCCAGATGCCTTTCTCCAGACTAAGATGACTGAATGTATTCAGTGCAATGATAAGACTTTTACACAGGATAATGATGTGATTTGATCCACATTTTAGAAAGATAGCTTTGGCCTCAGAATGAAGAGTGAATGAGTAAAGAAAATGCTGTTGTCACCGTTGCCAGCAACCTGGCAGCCTGGGTTCTCTGTGAGGCCCTCCTGCTCTAATCCAACTGAAAATTGGGGTGCATTATAGCAGTTCTATTATAATACATTGATGGATCATGAGACAATAGAGAAGCTATCAGAAATAAATTGAAAAGAGAGAAAAAAACAACAAACTGTATGGAGTTAGAAACAGAGTTCTCTGGAAGTGAAGACTGATCCTGCTTTGGCATTTTGAGGCTCATCCAGGACCAGCCCAGCCCCAGAGTGAAACCCAGACCTGATTAAGTGGGGTAGATGTGGGCACTGAAGCCAATCACCCCAATACTGTATCAGCTTTATCCTATAGATTGTGAGACTTTATTACTTAGAAGTATAACATTTAGTATTGTTATATCTTCTGCTGAGCTGAATCCTTTCTAATTATTAGCAATTCTCCTTAATGTCTGTTATTTTCATCAAGCCTACTTTGTCCCATATTAATACAGCAATTGAACCTTTCTTTTAATATTATATGTCCACCTTTGTTTTCTTTCTTTTGCTTCCAATTTTCCTGAGTTCTTATTTTGTTTTTCTCAAATGGAGCACGGGTACAGATGGTCCAAATCATTCTGAGAATCTCATCATTTAAAGTAGTGAACTTAGCATCTTTGCATTTACTGGAATTATTCATCTATTTGGTGATGCTCCTACTATTGTAGCACTTTCTAGTTGCCCTATACTTTGTCTCCTCTCTTTTCATGTCTTAGTGAATTAATTGAAACATGCTTTTGTTTGGCTTCATGTTTCATTTTTCCTCTTTACTGATTTGGAAGTAACACAGTCTGATTCTGCTATTTTAGTGGTTACCCTGTAAGTACAGTCATGCACAATTAATAAACCTGAAGATAATTAATAACTTAGCCTCCCAAACAAAACAAGGACATTAGAATGTAAAATTCTAATCATCTTCCTTATGCCTGACTTAGTCATATGGCCCAACATTTTGTTCCTGATATTTTTAACCCGCAATTTTATTATTATTATTATTATTATTATTATTGTTGTTGTTGTTGTTGTTATTATTATTATTATTTATTATCCATACAATGATTGTTAAAATTTATCTGAAAATTTACAAATATTCTTGTTCAGTAGTCCTTTTTGTCTTTCAAACTTTCTGAGACCATTTTCTTTATTCCTAAAGCACAATTTTCCAGAATTCTCTTAGGTAAGGTTTCCGGTCATAAATGTTCTCTGATTTTTGTTTGCTTACCTCATTTAATTAGGGTGAAGGCCAGGACAATCCATTTATCAATACAAAACCGAACCCAAGCAATTGAGGTCCTAAAGGGGCAAAGCAGTTTGTAAAATAACGGCCTCTGCTCCTGTGCATTTCACATGTGCTTGAAGCAGACATCAGACACACAGTCCGCAACATGATTAAACCTGATTAAGTGGTATGACTGCTGCACACTAAGCAGCAATGAGGGCTAAGTAAATTGTACACATAAAGGTTAGAAATCTTGATTCCACACATGTTCAGAAGTACAGGGAGGTTTTATGATTACTTTAAAAAAAACCTCTTATTTCTTGCAGTTAAGTGAAAATTAGATGAAGAATTGGAACTGGAGTTGCTGAACTGCAATATAAGAATCCATCATCTGGCCAGGTCTCTTGTGTGAAGAGTGAAATAGGATGGGGCACTGATTTGGACCAATCCAGATAAATCTGAAAACCCTGAAGTTTCTAAGCCCTAAATCCACATTTGTTGACAGAAGCACTCTTTCTGCCCTGTGCAAATAGTGTGGTCTTGTCTTACTGGAACACTCTCTAATGACCTCACCTGAAATAATAATCTTGTACAAGGATGTCAATGGTCCTTATGCCTAAAAACCTTTACCTTTTTTTTTTCTCCAGTTCTATATCCAGATTCAGATCAAGACATGCCCCAGGAGAGCAAGTACAGATTCCCTCCTCTGAGGAGAATTCTTACACAACAAAAGAAATGTAAGATTTACTAATTTTTATTAGTAGAAACTGAGAAAAGTTGGGAGGGGGGCTAGATGCTGAAGCCATTGGACAGAAGAGGCAGGAACACAATTTTACAGTGGGCAGAGTTATCAGAGGATAGAATTAGCACAGATTTTGGGTTCAATAAGATTGTTCAAGCAACAGGGAACTATTGACAATATTTGATGGATTAGTTTGTTTGCTTATTCCCTATACAACATTCAGTGGTTCTATTTTAACTATTGACCAAATAACCCATAAGCTCCCAGTGGTGTCAAAGAAAAACTTCATGGCAGAGAATTAAACAGGTGAGGAAGACTTGGAGGCTACTGTAATAGTGGAGAAAGATTGAACTCAATTCTTGGTCAGTGGACCGTGAGCAAGAGGACCTCTCCTGCAGTTTCAGGCTGCAGTAAGCACCCCTTCTCCCCACACAGGGACTCCAAAGCCTGCAGGCTAATAGGGCTTGAAGTATCAGCAGCAAATTGAATGCTATAGGAAGCAAGTAACACTCGAATTATCTCAGCACAGTTTCCTGAGGTTTTTGCTGCAAAACTATTCTGTCATAGAAAAATAACTGTTCTCTTACTAAGAAACAGATTTTGATTTGGCCCCAAGTTTTGGTGAAGTCAGAAGACTTAACACTAGACTCAAAAATGAACATACAACCTGAGCTCTTCCCTTTAAGCTGGATGTCAGCTGATTATGAAGCCATAAAATTTGGTTTACACACCAGAACTCTGTCTGCATAGGGACAAAGAATGGAGATGAGTGGTGGCTTTGTTGAATTAGAAGTTTTGGGGATTCTTAACTTTAGTGGCCCATGATTTATTAACATTAGACCATAATGGAATTCCAACGATAGTGAGTGATGTTTCTGTTAATAATAAATGAAATCATTATGATCAGTGAATTGTGAAGAACAAATTAATTATAATAATAAAGTACGTAATATACCAACAGATCAAAGCCTGACAAATTTAAAGAAAAAAAATCTCTGAGACTCCAAATTTTAAAATCACTTGTACTTAGTTTTTGGTATTCATAGGCAGTTAATGTCTATGGGATCTGTTCAGATTTCATGAATGGCTTTTCTGCAAAGATTCTGCCCCTGCTTTATCACTATTTGTAACTTTATCACTGACAGCTCAAGGAGCAGTTCTTTATGAAGTTGATATGGTTTCAGATGATGAGAGTGGTCAGCATAAACCTCTATGCCACCTGAGATTCATTTGATAATTCATGTTTGCCAATAAATGTTTTTTTAAATGTTTCTCATCCTCAGGCACTATATACTGAAGATACCCAGACCAGCAAGGTATAATCCTTGGCAACATGGAATCATATACTAAGAAGGAAGGTAGGCAGGCAAACATGGCAACCTTCATTTTGTTTTCAGGTCTGGCTAAGAGGATCATGCATGCACTATATACATGTGTTTGTGTGTGTGTACTATGTGTGTATACACAAGACACACATATGTGAAGTCTTATACCCACTTCATTCTTCATTCCTACTTTTCATACAAGCTAAAATATTAGCAGCACTCAACCTAGCATGGATTAAACAAGAAAAAAATCATGATATAATCCAAGTAGTACAATACAACAAATACAGGTAATATGTCACAATGTCACAATGAACCCACTTATTTTCACAGATAATAATTGACCCTCTAAGCTGGGTCATCATAAGAAAAGAGAATTGTGGTCCAGAAAACTCAAGGGGGATGTGCAGGTTTCCTCTCTTGATCTTACATTCTAGTCTCACTACCATCCTATTCCATTCACAGCAAATGCCACCACTAAAGATCAGTGCCTATACCTACATCTATTTACCAGTTCTCTCCTGAAACCTCTCCTGTAAGGCTCTAAACCCCAATCTCAACTCCTGAGTACAGCTTATGTCTAGGTTCCCACTAACCACCATGTTGTTAAGTCTTGTGACTAATTTGTTTTGTTTCAATGCAGGATTTTACATAGTTGCCTCCTTCTGAAACACTTCTTTCTTTATTTCTTCTCATCTAATTTGTCCCTAAATGCTGATGTTTCAGAACATAGTCCTTGGACCTCCTCTGTGTCAATGGAATTTCAGATTGTTCACCCCTTTGTTTTTTGACTATTCCCTACCACTTCTGTGATCTTATAAAGTCACATGGCTATAAATACTTCCTAGATCATTTCCAAATTTATATTTTCCTCAAATTCCACACTTTTGTGTCCAATTGCCTACGTAACATTTGCATCTGCAGGTCTAACAGCTATATAAACCTTAAATACAAAAATATCTTCATCCATTTTATTTTATTTTTTTTTTAAGATTTATTTATTTATTTGTTTATTTATTTATACAAGCACTGGGTACAGTCAGAAGTGCGGGAGGGTGAGAGAATTCACCAGAGCCAGAGTGGGGAGCAGAGCAGGCAGAAGGACCGAAGTACACTGCTGAGGGGAGCAGCGGGGATGGCAGGAGAGGTCTGCGCGCCAAGTGGGACCCTCCTCCAGTGGCTGGGGAGCAGCCGGGGATCGAACTGGCGCTGCAGAGGCTGCGGGCAGCTTCGCAACCCAGAGCTCAACGGCTGCGCCACCAGGGGAGGCCCTCTTCATCCATTTTAAAAGAGGAAATAAAATATTGATCTTTCATAAATGGACAAGTTGTGTTTTAGAGCACAGGCCCAGAGGAATGGTTTGATGCACAATATTCAGAAGCAAGGGGTGCTCAGTCTGATGTAATTCTGGATACAAATTTGAGTTACATCATGATTTAGCAGTTTAGACTTTTCCAACTTGCATTTTCTACTTTTCGTTCTTAACCCCATAAGTACTGCCCAAAGCCCCTCCATGGGGAGACTGGTTTGAAAGCCCACATTAAACTGGTTATTTTCTCAAAAGCTGGTGGCATGGATTTTGATTTCTGTGCCATCAGGCAGTGGGCCCATGTTTCGTAACACAAGGCTCCATCATTTCTCACCCAGAATACTGTACAAACTCACTAAAGTCTGCCCTTAGCCCAGCAGACTTTTCTTTAAAGTCAGCAGATTCTATTAAAATATGAAGGATTCCAGGCTTCTCCTTTGCTCAAAACTTGCCTGTAGTTTTCCATTTCATCCTTCGAAGGAAATGCCTTTCCTTTTCAACATCTTCCTTCCTGACACCCTGCCTAGCTCTGCCTGGTATGATCTCTTGCTTCTCCCTTTCTGACACCTTGTTTCAGTCATACTGGCCTCTTGCTTTTTCTGGAACACCTAAATGCTTCCTAAGAGGAAAATTTATTTCAAAAGGGCCATATTCAGGGGGCCTCCCTGGAAGCCTAGGTGTTAAGTCTCAGTGTTATCAACTCTATGGCCTGAGTTCGATCCCCAGTCAGGGAGCTACTCACATGGCACAAAACTCTACTGTCTCACCTGCTGTTACCCCTCAGCAGTGTTTTTCAGTGGATCCTCCTGTTCTGCTCCTCACTCTGTCTCTGGTGAATCCTCTCACCCCCTCACCTCTGGCTTACATCCCATTTCTTCTACATAAAAATAAAATCTTTTTAAAAGAGGGGGGAGCATATACACCTTATGAGTAAGGCCTGCCCTGGCCACCCTACATAATGTAGCAATAGTTCCCATCTACCCACACTCTCTATTCTCTTAAATGATTTTGTTTTTCTCTGTGGAACTACCCATCTGCCCCCCTGTATATTTCCTTATTTGTTTAATTGTCTCTCTCCCTCCTTAGAATGTCAGCACCATGTGGGAGGTACTTTGTTTTGTTCCTGACTTACCCTAATACAATGCTGGCATAGACTGGGTGCTCAATTAACATGAACTGACTAAAGAAACTTGCAGGAACAGAAACTTCCAGCTATCTCTGGAAAGATGGATAGAACTTAGATGATAATGGAATGAATCAATGTAAGTGTATATAAGAGCAATTTGAAAATAGAAACAATACACAAATGACTTAAAAATGAGATGGAGAGTGGGGAGTGAGCATCCAGGGAGATGATGATGGTCAAGGAAAAGGCAGGGTTGAGTTGAGAGTGTCTTTCAGATACATGTTGATCATTTTTTAATGCTGAGAATATAAGGGTTTGTATTGTATGTCTCAGTACCAAGCTCTCAGGTAAGAATGGTAGAGGCACCACTGAAACCACATCTGTGATGCCCGTGTTCGAGAGCCCTCTGTTAGTGTCACTCCTCCCTCCAAGGATCACCAGCAGAACCAACCCACAGACAGGCTCCAGGTTTTTTTCCAAGTGTACCCAAACTTTGGGTCAGCAGGTGTGAACCTGCTACTCTTCTGCAGAGCAATGATGCAAGATCAGCTTTTTCCTTCCAAAGACCCTTAGGGATGGGTGTGGGTGTTTATTTCACCAATGCATACTTATCTTCCATATGTAAAGAGAGAGAATGAGGGAACCCTGAACATGATTTTACTGACTACACTTTCTAGTCTCCATAGTCTGTTGTTTTGACAGTCTAGGCCTTGCTGATTAGGGAGGGGATTCCCTTTCCACAGGTCAAGGAGCTGAAGGTAGAAAATTACTCTTCCTGGAGTATGCCTCTCCTACTGCAAAGCCACACACTCTCCCTTCCTGCTCTTACACAGAAGGCACACACACACCACCCCCATCCCCCACCGACCACCCCATCACTGGGCATCTGAAAAAAAGGGGCAGTTTCTATCCCACTATGCTCCCACCTACCAACCCAAATCCTGCTTAGTCTGCTTAGCTTCCCTGAGCTAGTCTTTTCCTGGAAAACTGCAACATAAGCTTCTGCAAAGTCTGCTCCTCACTCCCTGCCTGTGGCCAGCCTCAGGGTTCTCTGCCTTGTCCCTGGGTGGTATGGCAGGTCCTCTGTCTCTTGAGAACCATGACCAATAAACTATCTTTTCAGAGACATTCTTCTGCTGATCTATTGACTTCCTCATGTCCTGGACAAAAATAAAATCTTGGGTATACACCAAACACAACAATTACTGTTCTTAGCTTAAAAAACAAAATCCCTACTCAGTTGGGACAGCAAAAATTTGACACAAATATCTGAAAAGGTCAACTCCTTTTCTCCTACCATTGATTTGGTGATAGAGAAGTCATTGCTGACTATGAGAAAATTCTTTCTAGAGTACTTCAAGCTGACACACTTTCAAGGCTTAACTTTACCCCCCTGACCTTGCTTCACCCCAAAGCTAAAATATTTTATGCAGGAATCTACGCCACACTTGCTCATCCTCTCTCACAAAGCACTCTCTGTCACCTCGTTCCTCATTTAGTCTAGGCTCCTTCTGTTGCTTGGCAGATCCTTGCTACTTAGCTCCACCTTCCCTCATCTCAACTGTTCCCACTGACACCCACAGGCCAGCACTTGAGCACCCCTACAATTCCATCTGTGATTGTTCTGGTGAGGAGGGGGAGAATCTGTGGTCTTATCTGTGGACACAAAGCAAACCCTTAGGTGGGCATGTTTGCTGGGTAAATCCAGAATAGCTAGAAATGTCCCACCCAGAATTATTCCAGAAATCACTAAACTAACTGCACAGTTTCAGTATGGAGTCTCCTAGAACACTCTCTCAGGAGTCAGAAACACTGAGAAAACTTCCCCCATCCTAAATTGCTATTTGTGAATGTAAATGGGGCATGGGTGGGTGGTGAAGGAGCTTGAGCTCTTGTCTCATATAAGTCAGGGACGCTGACGGCTGAATTCAGGCTCTTCTCTTTTTAGCAAAAAGGGAGACAAATGTCTTCACGATGTAGCGTGCTAAAGTTTAGCATTAATTGGTTTTGTAGAATATGTTCATATCAAAGTGCTTTGCCCACTAATGACTTTGTCTTAATCTGATAACAGAATGCCAGGACCTTTTGAAATCAGCCATGTAACATGACAACTGCCCTCTCAGTGTAGGTTTGCCATGTTATACTGATGAAAGCCCATTACTCAGTCCCTCCCTGCAGCCTCTTCTCTCAGTAACTCTACAATGGATTGATCACAGGCACTCAGAGGAATGCCAAACTTCCAGAGAGAAAGCAGCTGATAGGCCGGTGTGGGGGGTAACTTCCAGATAGTCTCACCATCATCTGACTCCTTTGAAACCAGAGCCTAAGCAAAAATAAACTGAAATGACAATATGTAACTGAGGTCCACTTTGGCCTATAGGAAATAGATGTAAGATTTCCCCTTTTGATGGGGTGGTTTTGAGTGAGCTGATTTGATATAACTAAGCAGTCTACTTTGGCTAAATGGTCAGATGGTTTGGAAAACATGTTCTGTGCTTCATTTTTCTCTTAAAGAGTTGTTAAAAGACTGAAAGAAAAAAATCTTGATTATTTAAAACACAGTTGGGAGCTTAGTAAGTGCTCAGTTAACTTAGTTATTAAGATGCACACTGGCTACTATAGTTCCCGGTAGCTACGCAACTGGTTTCTCCAAATCATCTCCAAAGATAATTGAGATCCCTAGGTTCTTTTATTTTTTTGGCAGGGAGTGTGTCTTACTACTGGATAAGGTTGATGCCCAAGGATGCCATTCCTGAGAGACAAATCACACTGTGTCCAGCTCCCTGCTCTTGGAAACTGGTGACACCTATTGTGGGTAAGAGTTGGGGTGAAGGTCAGAGGCATGGGGGTGAAAGAGTTCACCAGAAAGAACAGAGTGGAAAACAGGGAAGAGGAATTTTTTGAAATACACTGCTAAGAGAAGCAGCTGGTGAGACGCATTTAGGTGATTTAAAATAGACTGAATTCTGGGCCTTTCAAAATGACCTAAATATAATCAGTTCATTGATCCCTGTTTCCCGACTGGCCTCTGTATACAAAAGAGGAGAGTTTGATGTAGGAGAAAACATCACAAATAAAAACAGAGCATTTACTATCAAAGTACACACAAGTAAATTGCCCAAAAGAACTACCCAGTCCTAGAAGAGTTTTATCAATTAAGGAATGTTTGTTAAATTATTCACAATACTCCTAAGTCTTTTTTTCTTTAAATATTTTGTTTATTTTTGCATAGAAGAACTGGGTGTAGGCCAGAGGTACAGGGTGTAAAAGGATTCACGAGAGACAGAGTGGGGAGCAGAACAGGTGGATTGACTGAAATACACTGCTTTGGGGAGCCTCGGGCAAGACAGGAGAGGTCTGCTACACCATGTGGGTCAGTTCCCTGGCCAGGGATTGAACTCAGGCCACAGAGGTGAGAACACTGAGACTTAATCCCTACAACACCAGGGAATCCTCACTCCTAAGTTTTGTATCTGTAATGTGTCCAATGAAAAGAAAACGGAGACTACTTAAAAGGACATTGTGTTTCAATGTGGAAAATTCTAGTATTTCTGTTAGAATTTACTGTCATACACAAATGCATCTTTCTTCACTGACAAACTGGCATACTTGTTTTCATCATAAGATTCAAAAGATCATAGCCTTTTGAGGGCCTCCCCGGTGGTACAGCAGTTGAGCACTGGGTTGCAAAGCTGCCCGCAGCCTCTGCAGTGCCGATTTGATCCCCGGCTGCTACCCGGCCACCGCAGGAGGGTCCCACATGGAGCGCAGACCTCTCCTGCTGCCCGCTGCTCCCCTCAGCAGTGTACCTCGGTCCTTCTGTCTGTTCTGCTCCCCCAGATCTGGCTCTGGTGAATTCTCTCACCCTCCCGCGCTTCTGACTGTACCCAGTGCTTGTATAAATAAATAAATTAATTAAAAAAAAAAGATCATAGCCTTTTGAAATTAGGCTTGGATTCAAATTCCATTTCTGCTCTTTCTTCCCTTATGAATAAAATGTGGGTGATAATAACTTCTGCATAGGAGTGTTGTGGGAATTCAGCCAAGTGTGATGGTTTTAAAATGAAGTACACCACCAGGGACAGACCTCAGGAGCATAACAACCATCACTTCCTCATAGCTTTCTCCTCTCTCTTCTGTACTCTGTTCTTTTTTCTCTTTATATATATATGAGTGTTTTGAGTTTTGTTTTTTGGTTTTTTTTTAAAGCATAATTTTATTTATTTATGCATACAAGAGCTGGAGTGTAGGCCAAAGGTGCGGGGGGTGAGAGTATTCACCAAAGACCAAGTAGGAAGCAGAACAGGCAGATCTACTGAAATACACTGCTGAGGGGAATAGCGGGTGAGACAGGAGAGGTATGCTGTGCCATATGGGTAAGCTCCCTCACTGGGGATCGAACTTGTGCTGCAGGGGCTACTGATAGTTTGATAGTGCTGAGTCTTAACCCCTTGTGCCACCAGGGAGGCCTTGTTTTGGGTTTTGTATTACACTTTTTATGTGCTCTATTCTGGAGAAAGGACCCACAGCCTTTATCAATCAAAGCAGGCAGTGTTCCAAAGAGTTTAAGAAATGAATGTTCGGGACTCCCCTAGTGGCGCAGAGGTTGAGCGCTGGGCTGCAAAGCTGCCCGCAGCCTCTGCATTGCCAGTTGGATCCCCAGCCGCTGGTGAGGGTCCCACATGGCACGCAGACCTCTCCTGCAGCGCCCACTGCTCCCCTCAGCAGTGTATTTCATCGTTCTGCCTGCTCTGTTCCCCACTCTGGCTCTGGTGAATTCTCTCGCCCTCCTGTGCTTCTGACTGTACCCAGTGCTTGTATAAATAAATAAATAAATCTTAAAAAAAAAAAAAAAGAAATGAATGTTCAAAATATATTTTCCCTTTGCATTTCTAGTGTTATTTATATGGTTATTTTTTATTTTTTATATCTGTTGTAAAAGTAAACAGGGCTTGTGTTAATAATCAAATAATGAGGAAATGAAGGATATACATGTCATTTCCAATCTTTTTAAAATTTTATTTTATATATTTTTTACATCATTTTTCATTTTTGCACAATGTATGCATTTTCATCTTGGTTATAGTTTCCATATAATTCCCACCACCCTTGTTTTGATCCTACTCCCTTCTCCCCACCTGTAGTGTGTCTCTCGTTTATAGTTTCTTGTTGTTTTTGATTTTTATTTTTTTATAATTTTTGTTTCACCTGTTTACCCTTCCTACTTACTATGAGTCAGTCAATATGAAAAACATCCAGAAAACTTTTCCATTACCTCGCTTCTGCAACACTAATTCCTCACTAGGACATTGCTGCTTGCAAAATGGCAGACCCCCACTCTAACCTGCCACCAGGGCAGATAAAACTACACTCCCAGAGCACAGCAAAAGGGGTAGTGACTTAGAAACTCCTGATTAGACTGATAAAGCTACACTCTGGGAGTGACACTAAACCCCAGAAAGGGATGAGCAAGCAGTCCCATATACCCCATTTACCATGAGTGTCCAGTCATTCCTCGAAGTTGTTCTTCTGGACTCTGCTCTGCACACCTGGGAAGAGGTGTACTGCCATTAACTGAACTTTGCTTGACCTTGCCTAGCAGTAGCTTTGAATTCTTTCACAGTCATCGTCAAGAAGCAAGGAACCCCCAAAATCCAGTAACAGTAATTCATTCCAAATATATAGCAAAATAACATCACTGGTAAATATTAGCGGCATTTGAAGTGACCTAGTTTTTATCTGAGGTTTTGACAGTCAGGGCTTTGCTGACTAGAGGGGACAGCAAGAAGAAAGAAAATGACTCTAGGTTTTAACAAATATTAATTTAAGGCTAAATGTGGCCTTAAATTATTGTTGTAAGCATTGCAGACACCACAGTGAGGAAGAGAAACAAAATCTTTTCCTCATTGTGCTTACGCTCCAGCGAAAAATCAATCAGTAAGTAACAATATCTTCCCAACAGTGACAGAACCTTCATGGAAATTAAAGCAGGAGGAGAGAGTTGGGCAGTGTGTGTCTGGAGCAGAGTTTACCAGGGTTGTGATTTTAAAAAGAGGGGTAATGGGAGATCTTTCTGAAAAGGAGGAAACCAGGTAACCTACAAGAAACCAGGAAACCAGGAAAACCTACACGAAGGATTTTATAGATAAAAGGGACGGTGAGTACAGAGACCTGAGATGTCACATGCCTGGTGGGTTCCAGAGGAGTGAAGTGGGCCATGTGGCCAAAGCCCAGGGGGAGTTGGGGAGCTGAGATCCAGAAAGGGAGGGTAAGAAGGGCAGGGGGTGGTTGTAAAATGGCTTTCATCCTGAGATAGACAAGATATCCCGAAGGGTGTGAGTATAGGGTGACCTGATGAGACTTGTGTTTTAAAGGAATTCATGAAATGCCAAATATTATTTGTATAGAATATTTTATACTCTGGCTTTCATGATGCATTTGACAAAGTTTTTTTTTTTTTTTTTGATTTATGCATACAAGAACTGAGGTGTAGGCCAGAGGTGTGGTGCAGGGGTGGGGATGGGTGGGAGGGGGTGAGAGGATTCATCTGAGACAGAGTCAGAAGCAGAACTGGTCAATCTACTGAAATACACTGCTGAGGGGAGAAGCAGGTGAGAAAGGAAAGGTCTGCTGTACCATGTGGGTCAGCTCCCTCGCCGGGGATCGAACTCATGCTGTAGTGGCTGACAATAGCTTGATAGTGCTGAGATTTCAACCCCTGCAGCACCAGGGAGGACCCTTGACAAAATTTTTAACAAATAATAGGAAGAATTCCTATGTCCCTATGGGAGTAAATTCTAGAACTGACCAATGATGAAAGGATGAGCTTAATTCTTTAATATCTCTTCCTGCCCTGTGATATCTTTTTTTTTTTAAAGATTTATTTATTTATGCATACAAGAGCTTGGGTACAGGCCAGAGATGCGGGGGGTAAGAGGATTCATCAGAGTGGGGAGCAGAACAGGCAGAATGACTGAAATACACTGCTGAGGGGAGCAGCAGGCAAGTCAGGAGAGGTCTGCTGCACCATGTGGGTTTCTCTCTGGCCACCAGGGATCAAACACGTGCTGCAGAGGCTGCGGATTACTTCATAGTGTGGTGCTTATGCTTGCGCCACCAGGAAGGCCCCTGCCCTGTGACATCTTAAGTTGTGCTTGCAAAATACCTGGTAGTCAATAAATACTCATATATTTTACTGACTAAGCAGTTAAAAGTGCAGTTTGTTAAAAACAAGTATTAGCAGGTTTTTCTTTTAATTTAGTAATTTTTTAAATATGTTATCTTTTACTAAAAAAATCCTTCAAGCATTTGCTCCTCAACTGAATTCAAGAGACCATGCCATTTCATTTCTCAAACTGTATTATTCAGTCAACCAGAAGAAGAATCAAAATTTTGTAATAAACCACAAATTATATTAGAATGATAGTGTGAACATTTCCTGATCTAGCAGGCAAAAGAACAAACCATCTGCACAGGCTTAAATTTGGAACAGCTCTGTCCTATTCTGGGAAGTGGCCATGAGGATTCTTTGACCATGGGTAAACCAACTTTTCATCCCAACTAATGACCAAGGAAACAAAGAGGACTTAAACACTGGTGCCCAGCCTTAGTATCTTCACAGGGTGTTCTTTTTTTCCCCTTGCATTGGTGGTCATTTTCGTAAAATATTTGATTTCTCCACTCAGGCATAGTTTCCATAATTCTCCAACCACCACATCACCCATGAACCATCACCATAGTCCCTCGTGCTCTTCCCTCCCCTGTTTTGACCTATCACCTTCCCCTCCCCTGCTCTATCCCTCAAATCTGTGGTTGTCTGCAAGTTTTGTCTTTTCCTGACCCTTTGTTTATTTTCCCTATATTCTACCTATATGTGAAACCATCCATTATTATTCCTTTTCCTTCTAACTTATTTCTCCTAGCATAATCCCTTCCAGCAACATCAATCCACTGCAAATGGCATGAGTTTATCTTTTTTGATTGTTGAGTGGTATGCCATTGTGTATGTCCACAGGACATTCTTCAGAAATCACAAAAGTGGTCAGATCCCAGCATTGCATTTAAATAGCATTGACACTTCTTTAGGTGAAGGAAACACAGAAAAATCAAAAGATCTAAGCTATAGACACCCCCACCCCACAAAGAATAATTACATCTTTGATATCATGACTCACTGCTTCCATCTCTTCTACATATGCTACTGTCACAGGTCATGTCAATGAACATGTGATTTTTGGAACAGTCTTAGAGAGTAAAATCTGTGGGTTCAAATCTTCAACGAGCTTTTCTAAGTAAAGTCTCTGTTCAACTATCATTGAGACTTTATTTCAACAACAGAGATAATTCAAACCTAGTATACAATACAAAGGAAGTAAGTTGGGATAAGAGAAAGAAAAACATGAAAACAATGTCAGCATTTGCCCCAATTGATTTTGAAACCTAAAGTTTTAAAACCTCACCTGTATAGCCAGACTTCTGGTTCTTTTGAGGCTCAGTTCTTTTGGTCCAGGGTCCGTGGTGGGCTTCAAAGGCAGATCAAGAGGAATCTGTCAAAATGGAATGGTGGCCACTGACAGACTGATGAGAGGTTCTAAAACCTGCAAGTAATAATATGAAATCCTGCTGAAAACTGGGCCATGTAGTTGAATATGATTAGTTTTCAAATAATTGTTTTAAACCATTGAAGCAATGCATTGAAAGCCATTAATTTACACTTGTCCTTGTGTCTCTCAGTTCTTGGTATAGAAGGAAAACCAGGAAAGGATGATTATTTAAGACTTTTTAAAATCCCTTATGACAAAAGTGCTTAAGGTCACTCAATCAGAGTGAAACATCAAACCATAAAAACAAAGGGCCACTTTGATTTGGAATCTGTAGGATGTCATATTATGACCTCAGGGGGCATGTAGCTCAACATAAAATAAAACTGTGGGCATATTTTTGAAATTTATGTCATCATATTTATGAATATCTCAGAGAGAGAGATCATAACAAAAAAAAAAAAAAACTCCTGGGACATATTGCCAAGGATACACTGGTCAATGGCAGGTCTGTTCTCCCTTTTGAAAGATAAAAATACTATAAGACTTGGAATAAAGGTTTCTTGAAGTCATTTAGAATGCTGATGAACATATGGTATATATCTCCAGTCAGATGATACCAGAGATAAAAAAAGCATTTTTTTAAAATGAGTACTCCTATAATTTTAGGACTGATTCTTAAAAGTGAAGGAAAACAGTATGCTACAAAAGAAATTTGGGACTAATTTTCTCGCATGCCTACAAAAGTAAACCAGTGAGCAGTTATGTTGTATCCATTTTAATTATTCCTTGTTTACTGAATTTGCTATTGAAGGTTTTATTGAGAACCAGCCTTGGGACCTCCCCGGTGGTGCAGCGGGTTGAATGCAGTGTTGTGAAGCTGTCTGCAGACTCTGCAGTGCAAGTTTGATTTCCAGCCCGCCAGGGAGAAAACCACATGACCTCTCCTGTCAAACCTGCTGCTTCCCTCAGCCGTGTATTTCAGTCTGTCTGCCTGTTCTGCTCCCTGCTCTGTCTCTGGTAAATGCTCTCACCCTCCCATGCCTCTGGCCTGTACCCCAGTTCTTGTATAAAAATAAATAAATCTTAAAAAAAAAAAAACAGCCTTGAGGATCTGCTTTGGGTAGAAGAAGAATTCAGAGAGGCATCAGAAAACTAGATATTCTCAAACATTCTCACAAACATATGCCATCCTCATGACTATCTTTTGCTTAGCCATCAAATACAGTTTATTTAAAAGAAAGAAAAGGAAATGAGTTCTCAAAATCCTTCATTATAAAATGAAAGGAGGCACCTACTGAAAATATTTAAATGTCAACTTAAAACCTCTCAAAGAACTCTGAAGTTCATCAGTTAGAAAAAAAAAAAAAAACTAAAATAAAAGCTATAGAATATGTATTAGGGGTTGAACTTGTAGTTTTTCCTGAAGTGCTCCTTAGGAGATAGTCCCAGGAGACAGTCCCTAGTCACATTCCCAAACTTCAAACTATAATACAAAACAATTGTAATAAAAACAGTATGGTATTGGCACAAAAGTTGACAAAGGAATAGAATTGAGAGTCCAGCAATAAGCCCATATTTACAAAGATGTTAGTCTACAAAAAGGAGTCAAGAATATACACTGCAGAAAGAAAGTGCTCTTCAATAGATAGTGTTGGGAAAACTGGACAGCACTGAAACTTGATCACCATCTCATACAAAAAAATAACTTAAAATGGATTAAAGACTAGAAGGTAAGAACTGAAACCATAAAATTCATAGAAGAAAATACAGGCAAAATGCTCCACAATATTGGCTTCAGGATATCTTTAGGTGGGGACTCCACTCCAACAGTAAGGGAAATAAAAGCAAAAATAAGCAAATGGGACGACATCAAACTAAAACCATCTGTACAACAAAAAAACCTATCATTAAAATGAAAAAATACACTATCACATGAGAAAAAAATATTTCCACATCATGTATTGTAGAGGCTATCATGAAAGTTTAAGGGCAAAGAGGATGCAATCTCTGTCAAAGGCTCAAAACTGTATTTCAGTCATATACAATTTATTCCCATTTATATGTATATTTTCATGAAAAAACATTCCCAAAATTCACCAGAAAGAATACAAGGAAAAAAGAAGAACCAAAATAATTCAATACATCAATGAAAAAATAAGAAGGGGATTTATTCATCATTATTCAAAAATACACTATAATATAATTATACTATGGAAGAGTAAACTTGTTGCTTGAAATGAAATACCTCCATGGAAGTGTAGACAGGCCCAAGGGATCCTTGTCTATACAAATACTTAAAATGACAAAAAGGCAGAATTTCAAATCAATGGGCAATTGTCCAATATTGTAGCTGGTATAGTGAGGCCTCCTTGTTGGAGAGAAGTTAGGTCCTTGTATGCTACCTATGCTACATTAAAATGCATCTGTTCCAATATACACACACTCACACACACAGAAGGAGAGGCAGGTAGGGAGGAGAGAGAGGAAAATATTTCTAGTCAAAATACCAAATACAAAACCATAACAATAATGCATTTGACTAGTTACATATATTAAACTCTTGATTTCTCAATTAATAAAAACAAATAATAAATTTAAAAGTAAATTAAAGCAACACATGCTTTAAAATTTCTTCTCTCTCTACTACAAAAAGAGTTGTAGAGATTTAAAAAATCTGATACAGTCAAGATTTTGCAAGTGTTTCTAAATCCATGATCTGTTCTAATTCCTTTGGTACATGAGTTGATGTTTTTTATACTCTCCTCTGAAATATTTTGAACAAAAAATTTCAATAAAACAGTCAAACCAAAATAAATAAATAAATAAATAATCTGAACACTCCCTTAGAAAAATGTGCTAAGGTACATTTATTTGTTCATTCACTCACGCATTCATTTATTCATTCATTCAATGATTATGTGTTAAGAGTCTACTATATGCCGGTTACCCAAATTTGACAGCACAGGAAAAAGCAGAAACATATTAAAAACAAACACATACCTACTCATCTGCAGGCAAGCAAAATGTTGCAAGCAAATGTTGGATTTGGACTAGAATTATTCAAAAGATGTGGATAAATTCCCACTTAAATTATGCCTACCAATGTAAACTAAAATCCATATATCTGATTTAGCAGAATTAATAGGGAACTATTTACCAATAAATATTGCTTATTTAACATATGTATTTCATCACTAAGGTCAGAGAAGACATTTACTTTTATTATTGCAAAAAGTAAAATTAGGGCCTCCTTGGTGGTGCAAGGGGTTAAGTCTCAGCACTATGAAGCTATCTGCAGTCACTGCAGCAGGAGTTAGATCCCTGACTAGGGAGTTGACCCACATGGCACAGTAGACCTCTCCTGTGTTGCCCACTGTTCCCCTCAGCAGTGTATTTCATTAGATCTGCCTGTTCTGTTCCCCATTCTGTCTGGTGAATCCTCTCACCACCCCATATCTCTGGCCTACACCCTAGCTTTTGTAAGCATAAATAAATCTTTAAAAAAAAAGAAGTAAAATTAGATGTGATTCTTACAGTGGAGTGTTTATTCCTGCTCAGTGAACTCAGAATTTAATTTTTTTTATTTACCCTTGTTAGATGCCTTTTAGGCCTTTATTAAAAAAAAAAAGGGAGAAAACAGAAAATTAAGTGAAGGTAAAAGGTAAAATTCAAAGAATGTACCCACTTAGAACTGTGGATGTGGGATAGGGTCAGATAAAATTAACCAATAATAAACCCTAGAAATCCAACTGTATTGAGGCTACCAGAAGAAGAGAGGGAGAGGTGACAGCAGAGTGGGGAGGGAGCAAACACAGACCTTGGTGGAGGACTATGGGTACCTTAGTATTAGGTGTGGTGTGGTAACATAAACCTCAGAGATGTGATCTTTTACCTCTAAATCATATACACTGTTATAAACCAGCATTGCTGCAATAAAAAATTATAAATAAAAAAAATAAAAACAAACATAATATAAGTCAATAAATGTTATATATAATAGAGATATACGCTTGGTACTTGTACAAGGTAGGTACAAAAGACCTCGCATATCCCAGTAATTAACAAAACAAAATCAACTTTATAAACACTTCACTGGAATTCACAGAAATGAAAAAAATATATATAATTTCCTTTCCTATCATTAGTAAGGAACTACTACTGTTGAAATGAACTATAAAATGCAATATGGTCAGAATAAAGATACTAGCATTTGTATATCAAAAGTAAATTAATTTTCATACAAATTTAAAAGTTTCTGTAAGAAGAAAAGGAGGTAAGTAGGATGCAAACAAATTTCTTGAAACTGAACAATGAAACCAAAATAATATGAAATGTTTGGCAGGCAACTAAAAAAAAATGCAGAATATCCTTAATCTAGCATACTTATAGAATATTATTTTTTTCTATGTTCTATTCCAACCTTTTCAAGATATTTATTATTATGGTACACATAACATTTTATAGATTATATTTTCAACCCAGCACTGTTTTACATTTTCAATTTAACTATATGCCTATTATTTTATTGGATTAATATTGTGACAGAGAATTGACAAAACTTTGTTCCCTGTTGAATTTCTAATCTGTGGTCAACTGCTAATGGAAAGCTGACAGTTACTCTCCTAATAAAAGGTTCTCAGTTACATTCCATATATAAAATCTAATAGTCATCTCCTATGAGTTAACAAAAAAAATAAAGAAAAATCTTTTCCCACCAGTGTTTATAGTCATTCAGAATTCAATTAAGTATCTACAAAATTACACAAAAAATTTAAAATAAAGTTTAGAAACTTTGGGTTTCTTACTTAATAACAAAAATATTTACCTACCTCTGGGGAAGTATATTTTCTTGTGAAGTCATGATTTTAGGGGAAAAAAAATGACTGATCAGCCAAAAATAATACAGTGAGATGTTTCTTCTGTCTTTAATGTTGAAAATTCATAGAAAACATTCACTAAAGATTTGCACAAAAGAGTACTAGAACATTTACACAGTGTGGGTGGTTTGCTGTAGAGTTGGCTGGAAGTTAAAAATAATGTGTTGGCTTATGGTATTTGCTTAGATTCTGTTTTAAGAATGCAGTAGCTTCGGGCCTCCCCGGTGGCGCAGCGGTTGAGCGCTGGGTTGCGAAGCTGCCCGCGGCCTCTGCGGCGCCGGTTCGATCCCCGGCTGCTCCCCGGCCACCGGAGGAGGATCCCACATGGTGCGCAGACCTCTCCTGCCGCCCGCTGCTCCCCTCAGCAGTGTACTTCAGTCCTTCTGCCTGCTCTGCTCCCCACTCTGGCTCTGGTGAATTCTCTCACCCTCCCACGCTTCTGACTGTACCCAGTGCATGTATAAACAAAAACAAACAAACAAACAAAATAAATAAATAAATAAATAAATAAATAAATAAAAAAGAATGCAGTAGCTTCTCTGAGCTATTAAAGGAAAGCTATACTGGGGAAGACATATTATCAACATATAAAATATAGAAAATCTTTGTAATATAATCACTGTTAATATAACTGAGATAAATAAAATGCTACAGAACACTATGGTGTGGTTAATATTATGTTTTTAAAAGGCATTACACTTTTAATGGGTTCATGTAATAATAAATAACCAGGAAACTATGTTTAAAATCTTTTATAAAAAAATAATTTTCTGGGTTTTTTGTGTCTAAATACTTAAGAGATATGTCAAGTAAACATAGAGGAGCCTGCCCATTTTCCTTTTTCAAAATGTACAAATTTATTGTTTTGAATTTCTGTAAGGAAAAGGTTAAGTATATAAACTTGTACCTAGTAAATATTATCAGAAAAACAAATACTAAATATTTGATGTCAGGATGACATTTTACTAATAAATGAGAAAGTAACAGCTAGCCAAAAGAAATTAGGACAAATGAGAGAATATTTGAAAAGTTTGTTTGGAAATGTTTCAATCAAGTGATCACACACCTAAAATAATGCAAGTATGTCACCCATAAAATTTCATATTTGTATATTTTAAACACTCAGAAACAGAATTTTCTGATTCACCTAACAAACTTTCAATTAAAATGTTTTAATGAACAGCTTCAATGAATTAACACTACTATCACAAATATAATTATTTAATGACTTCTACTAAATTAGTAACATCAGCAGAATAACAAGAGCAGAATGAAGTTTTAATGAAACTAATCTTCTATTAGTTGCATAATTTGAAAAACTAGTAAAGCAGTTCAGTAAATGAAATCAATAGTGCATTCCATCTCAATAAACATAACTTTGTGAAATAACTTTTTCAAGTACAACAAGCAATAAAACCAAATGTCAGCCGACAGGTGAATGGATTAACAATGTATGCGATGAAAAGAATCAAAGAAGTGAATTATTGATTCAGGCATCAACACAGCTCAATCGCAAAATCACTTATCTGAGTGAAAGAAGCCTTGCAAATAAAGAGTAGATAGTATGTGATTTAATCATACAAACTTGAATACTCAAACAAATTTACAGTGCAGATTATTTGTTGCCTGGAGACGGCATGCAGGAAAGGATGGTTTGCAAAGGGGCAAGAAGAAACTTTCTGGAAGGAGAGATATAAATGTTTATTAGGGCCTCCCTGGTGGTGCAGGGGTTAAAGTCAGCTCTGTCAAGCTGTAGGCAGTCACTGAGACATGAATTCAATCCCCTGCAGGCCAGGGAGCAAACATGGCACAGCAGACCTCTCCTGTCTCCCCACTGCTCCCCGTAGCAGTGTATTTCAGTAGATCTGCCTGTTCTGCTCCCCACTCTGTCTCTGGTGAATACTCTCATCTCCCACACCTCTGGCTTACACCCCAATTCTTGGATGCATAAATACATAAATCTTAAAAAAATAAATGTTTACTAGTTTAAATATGATGACAGTTTTAAGGGTGTCTACATCGGTTCCAAATTATCAAATTGTATTATCTTTATAAAATTATAAAAGAACCTCAAATAAATACATCAATAAAACAGATGAACCATAAATGAAAAAAAAAAACAGAATTAAAGAATTTATATTTTTAAAAGAACACTATTTAGAGTATCAAAATGAGCCACACTTCTATTATGGAAACAACAATGTACACTAATATTAATGCACACACACAAAAAAATTTTAAATAGCCAGAAAGTGGGAGTGAATGCTTGTAAAATATTTATTTTGTAAAGAATTCATTCAAAATACATAAAGACTACTTAAAAATCAGTAAGTGGATAACTCAGTGAAAGTGAATAGGTAAAAGATTTAAAAACATACTCAATATTATTAGATATTAAGAGTATTTAAATATTCCCAAGACAATATATAGATCCAATGACGTCTCTATCAGTTTCACTGTAATTCTTCAAAGACATGGAGTAAATATTACTTAAATTTATATGGAACCACAAAAGACTCTAAATAGTCAAAGTGATCTTGATGACTACCTGACTATAGTAATCAAAATCAAGATGGCATTAGAATAAAAATACACACAAATACCAACAAAATAGAATAGAGAGTCCAGAAATAAACCCAAATTTATGGCCAATTAATCTATGATAAGGGAGCTAACAGCATATAATGGGGAAAGGAAAAATCTCTTCAACAAATGGTATTGGGAAAAATGGACATGTACATGCAGAAAAGTGAAACTAGACCACTCTCTCATGCCATACACAAAAATTAACTCAAAGTGGATTAAAGGCTTAGTTGTAAGACCTGAAGCCATAAAATACATAGAAGGAAACAGGCAAAACACTCCATGAAATTGACTTCAATGGTGTCTTTGAAGTCTTGACTCCAACAGCAAGGGAAACAAAAGTAAAATTAAACAAATGTGACTACATCAAACTAAAAAGCTTCAGCACAGCAAAAGAAACCATCAGTAACATGAAAAGACATCCTGCCAAATGGGAGAACATATCTGCACATCATACATCTCACAAGGGGCTGATATCTAAGGTCTACAAAGATCACATACAACTCAACAAAAAGAAAACAAAATAACCCAATCAAGCAATGGGCAGAGGATCTGAATAGACACTTCTCCAAAGAAAACACATAGATGGCCAACAGGCACATGAAAAAAATGTTCATCATCACTTATCATCAGGGAAATGCAAATCAATACTACAGTGTGATACCACACCTGTGAGAATAGCTCACACAAAAACAAAAACAAAAAAGAAATAACATATGTCAACTAGAGTGAGACGAAAAAGGAACCCTCTTACAATATCAGTGGAAATTTAGATTGGTCCAGTTCCCATGGAAAACAATGTGGAAAACTAGAGACAATATATGACCCAACAATTCCGCTCCTAGCTATCTACCCAAAGAATGCAAAAACACTGATGCAAAGGGATATCTGAACCCTATGTTCACTGCCGCACTATGTACAATAGCCAAGGCATGGAAACAACATAAGTGCCCAAAGGCAGATGCGTGGATTAGAAAGATGTGGCATATATATATATACACACACACACAATGGAATACTACTCAGCCATTAAAAAAGATGAATTCTTGTCACTTATGACAATATGGACGGAACCAGAGGGTATTTTTCTAAGTGAAATAAGTCAAAAGGAGAAAGAAAAATAGTGGATGATTTCACTCATATGTGGAATGTAGAGAAACAAAACAAAGGAACTGACAAAAACAAACTCTAGAAATAAGACTGTGGAGTGAGGCTACTAAATGGGGGGAAGGGAGACTAAAAGCAAAGAGGGAAGGGGGCCTAATGGACTCTGGCAAATAGCTATAGGTGCTTTAATGGTGGGTGTGATGTGAAGACATACTTTGAGGAGGTGTGAACCTATTCCATTAAATCATGTAGTGTTGTAAACCAGTATCACCTCAAAAACCAGAATATTTAAATAAAAACTGTAATAAAGTACCATTATAGACTGTGTTTGCCAGAACTTCCACAACAAAGTACCACAACCAGAGTATCTTTAAAGACTTTTTTTTTTAAGATTTATTTATTTATGCATACAAGAACTGGAGTATAAGCCAGAGGTGCGGGGGGTGAGAGTATTCACCAGAGACAGAGTGGGGAGCAGAAAAGGCAGATGTACTGTAATACACTGCTGAGGGGAGCAGGAGGTGAGTCAGAAGTGATCTGCTGTGCCATGTGGGTTGCTCTTTGGACAGCGGAGATTGAACTCGTGCTGCAGTGGCTGCAGATAGCTTGATAGGCTGCTTCTTAACTCCTTGCACCACCAGGGAGGCCCCATAGTATCTTTAAAAATTTTTTTTTTCATAATTCTGGAGGTTAACAGTGGAGATGTGGAGATGGAAGGCCTTTCTCCTTAGTTAATTTCTGTCTCCTATATGTCTCCACATGTTGATCCCTTTTTTTGTAGGTGTGTCCTAATTTCCTCTTTTTCTGGTCCAGCTATGTAACTTTATTTTACCTAAATTACCTCTTTAAAGATACTTCCTCCAAATACAGTCACATTCTAAGTTCTAGCGATCAAGAATTCAGCATATGGGGGACTGCCTGGTGGCACTGGGGTTAAAGTCTCAGCGCTATCAAGGTATCCTCAGCCACCATATCATGAGTTGGATCCCAGGTCAGGGAGCTACTCACATGTCCCAGTAGACCTTTCCTGTCTCATCTGCTGCTCCCCTCAGCAGTGTATTTCAGTAGATCTTCCTGTTCTGCTCCCTACTCTCTCTGGTGAGTCTTTTCACCCCCACCCCCTGCAGCTCTGGCCTGAACCCCAGTTCTCATTTGCATAAATAAATAAAAATAAATCTTTAAAAAAAGAATTCAACTTGAGTTTGGAATGGGAGGGAGAGGGAAAAACACAATATTTAGTCCAAACACACAGAATAGCAGAAGAATTTTAAAAGAAAGAAACTGACAAAGACTTCCTGGGGATGTGGAGGTCTATGACTCTCTTTTATTGCTGGTGGGAATATAATATAGCATGCCCACTCCGGAACGCAAGTACTTCCCTGATGAGCAGGCAGTATTACTCCTAGGAAATTACCCAAGATAAATTAAAACATATGTTCACACAGAGACTGCTGCAAATGTTTACAGCAGTTTTATCCATGATAGCCCAAATTTTAGAAGAACCAAAATGTCCATCAACTGGTGTATGAGACATAATTTATTGATTATCCATAATACATGGAATACTACTCATAAATAAAAGAAACAAGCTGTAAATACTTTGAACAATCTGAATAATCTCAAAAACACTATGATTTTTTTTTAAAGTAGCAGGATACAAAAGAGTAAAAGAAAAGATACACACAAAAAAAGGGTAGAATTTCTATATCTCTAAAAATACAGAACCATAGGATAAAAACTGAAGTGCTTGCAAGCCCAGCGATGGGGGGTGAGGACTGAGAGCAAAGGTATAAAATCTGTGAGGGAAGTAAACTATGAGCTAGAGAAATGTTCTGTGCCATGATGTGTGTGTGGCTACAGAACTGTTATACGCTTGGAAAACTCATAGCATGCTCTTAAAAAGAGTGAATTTTACTGTACATAAATTTTGTCTCAGTAAGCTTAACTTTTTTATATAAGTATCAAAAATAGTTGTGTTAAGAACAGACCATGGGATTACTGCAACATAAAATGTATAGCCAATATTTTCTGTCACAATGCTCTCACCAGAAACTAAAGACATTTCAAAGCAACATTTTTCATTCACCCTTTTCCAATTTTGGTGGTAGAATGCCTATAAGCTCTACCTAACACTTAGTGTTACCATAGTAAGTACAGGTATACAATTTACACATTAATAACAGATGTGTAAGGGAGATAAATGCTCAAATTTTGTTTTTCCCCAGACAGAAGCGTGAATATTATCCCAAGGCATAAACATTCAAATATTTTGGATGTCACTGACCTAGGTTGATTCCAATTTTTATTACAGCAATAAATAATTCTCTAACGTGCATCTCTGTGCTTAGAGTTTTTTCTTCACTTGAGATTTTGTGTACTGAAAGAAACAAAAATTTCAAAATTTGGTTTAATGAGCCAAAGTAAAAATAAAATGATATCTCATAAAATTTGTATATTCATTTCCCAATTTTGTTCTCAAAGGTGTTGGATTAATCGATAACACCAGAAATGATGAATGAAAATGTTTCACTGTACCCTTGTTCTTGTTAGCACTGGCTGACATAATTTTAAGTGCTCTTTATACATTATAGAAGAATCCTTTAATTATCAATTTCAGATTTTTTTTAAAGATTTATTTATTTATTCATTCTTTTTTTTTTATTCATTTTATTTATTTATACAAGCACTGGGTACAGTCAGAAGCGCGGGAGGGTGAGAGAATTCACCAGAGCCAGAGCGGGGAGCAGAGCAGGCAGAAGGACCGAAGCACACTGCTGAGGGGAGCAGCGGGCGGCAGGAGAGGTCTGCGCGCCATGTGGGACCCTCCTCCTGTGGCCAGGGAGCAGCTGGGGATTGAACCGGCGCCGCAGAGGCTGCGGGCAACCTCGCAACCCAGCGCTCAACCGCTGCGCCACCGGGGAGGCCAATTTCAGATTTTTTAATTAAACTACTTCTTGCAAATGTCTTTCATTGATTATTGCAGTCTTATAAACATGGCTTCACCAAAAGACAGTGTATGACAATGCATTATGAAATCATATTTATATTCCTCAATAGAATGTTACAGATTTTTTTTTAAGTTTCCTGTCATTTAATTTTATTGTTTTCCAAAAACAACTGAGGTAGATTAAACAGGCAAGAGATATGCAGTTTATGTTATTTTTTCCAGTAATATGCTTATCTTTATTTTTTTTTTAATATTTTATTTTAGGGCCTCCCCGGTGGCGCAGCAGTTGAGCACTGGTTTGCAAAAGCATCCTCTGCAATGCCGGTTCGATCCCCGGCCGTCGGCGATGGTCCCACATGGTGCACAGACCTCTCCTGTGCCTGCTGCTCCCCTCAGCAGTGTACCTCGTCAGTCTGCCTGTCCTGCTCCCCGCTCTGGCTCTGGTGAATTCTCTCACCCTCCCGTGCTTCTGACTCTACCCAGTGTTTGTATAAATAAATAAACAAATATTAAAAAAAATTTATTTTATATAATTCTCACATCACTTTTCATCTTTGCACAATGTGTGCATTTTCATTATGGTTATATTCCCCATACAATTGCACCCCCCTTATTTTGACTTTAGTTCTTCCTCTCTCCACCCTTTCCTCCCCCTCCCCCACCCCATAGTGTTTCTCTGGTTTATAGTTGCTTGTTGATTTTGATTTTTACTTTGTATTGATTAGCGTTTTTCCTGGTCTCCTATTTAAGTTTTCTAAATTCCTGCTATGAGTGAGACCATCCGGTATTTTTCTTTTTCTTTCTGGCTTATTTTGCTGAGCATGTTCCCTTCCAGCTCCATCCATGTTGCTGCAAACTGCATGTGTTTATCTTTTTTTGAATGCTGAGTAATATTCCATGGTGTATATGTACCACATCTTCTTGATCCAGTCATCTGTTTTTGGGCATTTTGGTTGTTTCCAAAGCTTAGCTATTGTAAATAGTGCTGCTATAAACATAGGGGTGCAAGTGCCCTTTGGAATTGATGTTTCTGTGTCCTTTGGGTAAATACCTAGGAGTGGAATTGCTGGATCATATGTTTTGTTTTGTTTAAATAGTATAGTACATGAAAGAATCGCATAGGAACACAAGGAAAAACTAAACTATAGTTAGCAGACACTGGCTAGGACATGAATGGCTGATGAATGCTGGTCACACCATGAGTAGAAATGGTTGGTCTGACTTGCTCTTCATTCACCACTGAGAAATAACTGAATATGCAATGCAATTTCCCAGTCTACTTATCGAACTGGGCAGGAGGAGTTACTTTTGGAGAGGTTAAGTTCACAATTTAAATTGAACATAGAGTCATTTGTATTTATGGTTATAAGGTTCTACCAGAGAGGTTTAGAATGGACACATAAGATTTCCAATAATTTGACTGTATTTTCATGAGAATGTTTATCACCTGCAACATGTAGACCAAGAAGAGAAGATGGCTGAAGATCAAGAATGAGAAACAAAAGAGTTTGGAGTGAGTAAAAGAGGAACAATGGAAAAATTATATAATCATATCCACTGTAATGGGAAAACATTTATCAAAATCCAGCACCCATTCATACACAATTTTCAATATACTAAAAAAATATACTGAATGTGTGCTTTGAAAAATTCTAAGCTACCCATGAAAGAAATAGAAGGTGGAGTGTTATAGGTGCCTTGGTGCTACATGCAGTGGGGCAACATACATCCAAATAGGTATAAACCCACACCCCAATATTATCCACAGTATTGCAAACTAATTCTACCCCAACAACAAGATGCACAGTTTAAATGTCTGCCGGCAAAGCTGGCTCAGTGGTTTGCAGTTAGTAAATGTTTATCAAAGACTTGGGAGCAGACTCCCAGTTACACTTCCTCCCAGAACTTAGTCCTTCAAAAGATCTGCTTGTATTCTCATTCTTAGTATTGCATCCTTTCCCTCATTCTCTCAGATAGCTGCTTTAGATTTCTCTGCAAAATGACTATTTAATAGTATGTCAATTTCTTAAACTCCTTACAAATGTGTGACTCTTGGGGTCTCCTGGTGGTGCAAGGGGTTAAGATGCAGCACTTTGAAGTTATCTGCAGCCACTGCAGAACGAGTTCGATCCCCAGTCAGGGAGATGACCCACATGGTGCAACAGACCTCTCCTGTCTCCCTGCTGCTTCCCTCAGCAGTGTATTTCAGTGGATCTGCCTGTTCTGCTCCCCACTCTGTCTCTGGTGAATCCTTTCACCCTTACATCTCAACCTGTGCCCCAGCTCTTTTATGCATAAATAAATAAATCTTTTAAAAAATGCATGACTCTTCACATTTTTGGACACTGAGTAAGTCTTCAGAACACTGACATCCCTAACAGTCTCCCAAAAGAGATGGGGCTTCCTGCAGAGACAGCAGGGCTAAAGACTGCAGCTTTGAACTTTTGCAGAGCTCTGTGAGCTTAGCACTGCCACCCATCCAGTAATACAGTCCAGATTAGAGTTTCTCTCCTGGAGTCCAGAGCTGGTATCAGCATAGACTTGATCATCTGTCCTACCCACTGGCGGGAAGCTCTCATGCACACAGCAGAACCCAGCAAAAATACATTCCAGCATGCCTTGATTTTTAGCCATCTGAGAGAATGGAAGCAACAGGAGCACCACAAGAAACCAACCAACCAACCCATAAGGAAAACAGTCTTTGGTTCTTATAGCTGGTTAATTGGGTTCAAGATCCTCAGACTAGCATTTATTAAATAATTTCTTTGAAATGAGCAATATAAAGCCACCAATATTGGTTAAATAATGCTTATATTTTTCCAAGGGAAAGAAACCTGTAATTCTCAATTCTAAACATACATCAAAACAATCTAGAGCTTTACATGTACATTCAGATTACTCTGTAGTAGGTCTGGAGTGAGGACTAGGCATCTAATTTCTTAAAGTCAGAAAAGTTATTCTTAGGCTAAGCCAATATTCAAAAGCATTGGTTTTAATTTAGGGGATCAGATTGACTTTGGAAATTATTCCTTTCCAGAAATCTTAACACAAAGAAATTCTAAGATCTGAAAGTATTCGATGTCTATTTTTCCCTAATCAATTTCTGCAGTAAAACCAATGGGGTATTTTTACAGGGATTAACAATATTGATACATGTCCAGTTATTCTGTAGGGCATGAAATTACATTCTAGGTAAAATGGGGACTGGAGACCATCTGTGGATTTTATCTCTCCTACAGTCTGTCACTGCAAGCATGAAGCTGCAGCTGAGAGAATGTGTGCTTAGTTTGATAAGGCTGTCTTTCCCCTTGGAAAAGATGTCTTGGTTTGTTTATGCAAGGTATAATAATATTTGGAAGGCCCAGAAATCACAATACAAAATGATTTAGAAATTCTGCACAATGTGATTATCTTAAGTTTTATTAAACTCATCTGTTCAGCTGTGTACTTCTTCTGGTCAGAGAGAACTAACATCTAGAAAATAGTCTTATCTAATTCTCTCCTAAGTGGGCAGGAATAGCCAGCAGCTAGACCCAGAAAAGCAGCCTAGTATGTTGGAAACATAGGGTGGGAGGCATTGGCAGTGTAACAATTTGGGGAGGAGAGTTATTTGTATTTTGATAGCTGGGAGAGAAGGGATTTTTTTTTTTTCCTAAGGGTATAATAGTGTAATTTAAAAAGAGGAGGTTCCATGTTCCTTGCCCCATCCAATGAAGGATGGAGCTGAGCTCTGGGGGAGGGGTGTGTGTGGAAGAAGCTAAAAATGCCTTGGGAAGAGAAGAGTTGGAGGAAGCATATGAAGAAGAGAGACATGGGAAGAAGAAACTGCCCTTGCTTCTTGGCCTTGGACTTGTACCAGGGACTTGTGGAAAGAGACACTGAAAACAGATGTGGGTGAGAGACCCCTGGAGAGATTAACAATGGCAGCTTTTATCTTGATTTTGATTTCACTCTTTTCCTTTCTTTTGGGTATCCACCAGAAGGTACCTTGGACTTGTGGCAAGCTTTTGGGTCTCAGTGGTCCTGCTTTGGGACAACCCTATTGGGCGGGGCATTTCCCATAAGAGATAGGTAACCCTGGGTGCTTGGTTTAGAAACTATATTCTTTATTTTCTCTTCTCTCTATTACACGCTAATTCTATTATTTCCTATTAAAGACCTTGCACACTTAAGAGTGTATTATGTCTTTATGCAGCAGATGAGAGAACCCATATAGAACATGCAAAGTTTGGGGGTGTCAGAGCGGCCCACTAAGAAGGGCAGTGTAATCAGAACTGTCCTCCTTACCAAAAGTGTGGTCAAAATTGCAACATTGTGAATCATAGATAATCAGTGAAATAAGTCATAAAGTCAAAGACCATTTGTTTTCACTCATATATGAAATATAAACAGTTGCAGCAAGTGAACAAAACACAACAAAAACTCATAGATTGTGTGAAAATAAGGTGGCTACCGGAGGTGATGGGATGGAAGTCAGGGAAAGAGGTGCAGGGGAGTCAACCAGATAGCTAAATGGCATTATAACTTTGGTTGCTGGTGGATGTGGTAAAGCATATAGATATATTGAGTTATGAAGCTGTAATCCTAAAATTTACAGGACTGTAAGCCCATGATAAGTCAATAAAGTTTTATTAAAATAAAAACTTCAGTGTTATGGCTATGGGAAGATGGTAGCATTTAAGAAAAAAAAAATTCCCTATCTCTGAATAAAGAGCTATCAAGCCTGGGTAGCAAGTGAGCCTTACTCAAGGGTTAATGTCAGGGATCTAAAAGCACAAATACAATAGCTAAGCTATGGAAACAAGCCAAATGCCCAAAAACAGATGAATGGATCAAGAAGATGTGGTATATCTTTTTGATCCAGCCATCTGTTTTGTGGCATTTGGGTTGTTTAGGGGCCTCCCTGGTGGCACAAGGGGTTAAGATGCAACCTATGAAGCTGTCCACAGCCTCTGCGGCACATGTTCGATCCCCAGCCAGCCAGGGAGCAACCCACATGGTGCAGTAGACCTCTCCTGACTGGCTCTCCTCAGCAGTGTACTTCGATCAGTCTGCCTGTTCTTTTCCTCACTCTGTCTCTGGTGACTCCTCTCACCCTCCCACACCTCTGGCCTGTATTCCAGCTCTTGTATGCATAAATAAATAAATCTTTAAAAAAGGAAGAAGATGTGGTATATATACACAATGGAATACTACTCAGCAATCAAAAAAGATAAAGATGCCATTCACAGCAACACTGATGAAACTGGAGGTGATTATGCTCAGTGAAATAAGTCAGAAGGAAAGAAAAATATCAGATGGCTTCACTTATAGGAGAAATATAGGGAAATCAAACAAAGGGTCAAAAAAAAAAAAGAAACAAAACTTGCAGGCAAACTACAGATCTAAGGCATATAGCAGGGGAGAGGGAGAGAGATGGGTCAAAATAGGGGAGGGAAGGGCATAAGGGTCTATGGTGATGGTTCATGGGTGATCTGGTGGTGGCAGAATTATGGGAATTACATCTGAGGGGAGAAACCAACTATCCCACAGAAATAAACAATAATGTAAGAAAATTAAAAAAAAATAAAAGCACAGATAGGTGAACTCAAAAAGTGTTGATTAATGCATCAGCCAAAAAATAACCCTAAGGCAGCAGCTATTTTATCTGCAATTTATCACTGATATGACTTTCAAGGCATTTGTTCTCCCTTTAAACACATGTGCAGATTTTTACATGGTTTTTATCTCCAAACTCATCCTTCATCCTCTGCTGTGTGACCCTGCAAACTACATTCCACAGACCCCAAAGTTAGCTGGTTTCCTATTGTGGGTTTTTGTTGTTGTTGTTTTTAGCAGGAACCACTGGAAGGAGCTGGAAAGGAATAGAAAAAAAAGTGGCTTCCTTCTTGGCATTTCCTGTCTCTGTCATCTTGGATCCAGCCTTCAGCTCCCCTGGTCACCCCAAACCACCCTCAGCAGCTGCCAGTGATGTCTCATCTGCAGACACTTGAGTCTGTAGGTTCTGGTCACTCCATCTCACCCCTTTTTACCGCCATTCTTATAGTTGGTAGCTGCTTCCTGCAATTATTTCCTCTGTTCTACCTCAGTGACTCCTTTTTCTCTTTCACCTTCCCAAAGTGCAAGCAACTCCTGGTGTTTGAAATGCTTTGTACATTTTTTATCTTTCTAACCGATTCAGCCTGGCACAGAAGGCACAGTACTTTGGCAAATGCATTCAACAGGAAGAACAAAATGTAAATGTGCTTTTGTTTATACCGTATTTGTTCAAGAAACAAGCATTTACTGAACATCTCTATCCAGAGATAAGTATATTTTGGCATTAACAAAAGAGCACACAGCTTAATTTTTTAAAATTATTGTACTAATGGGGAACCAAAGAAAGTTTTTTATGTGGGGTGATTTATTTGGGGTTAGCCAATAAAGATAGTAACTGTGAAGAATAGCTTGGAGTAAGGATTCAAGGAAAAAAGTTCTTTAGAGAATAGGCAAGGAAGAAGAGGGCCTGAATTAGGACACAAGCAAGAGGCTCCTTGGATGTAATAAAGGTAAAGTTTCCTCTTTCATATTTATATACTTACCAAGAGACATATCTTTAAAATCTACCTGCCACTTCTGAAAGTCATTTCTTATCATTTATCTCTATTTCACCAGCCTTTAAATTCTCTCACCCTCCCGCGCTTCTGACTGTACCCAGTGCTTGTATAAATAAATAAATAAATAAATCTTTAAAAAAAAAAGATTTTATCTTTTATCTTTCTCATCTGTTTAGTTTCCCTTTCTCATCCTTTTACTCACACTGTTGAGTGAAAATATTTTAATTTTCGAATGAATTTGGGAATATAATTGGAAACCCAGAGTTACCATGCAGACTTTTTGACACTGCCTCAAAGATACCTAAATAAATTATTAGAAAACAAACATATTTTCATCTGATGTGAAAACTGTACTCTAGAATTTCTCAAGAACTATATTAATTCCAGAAGTTAGAAATAGAAAATCCTTTTCAGCATCAATAAGACCTTCTTAGTTTTGGAAAGTGCACAATTCTTAAATGAGAGTTCTCATATGGGTGAGGTACAACAGCACCCACTTGTTTAAAGATTTAAAATAAATCTTGAGAAAGGAGGCACAATAGGGTGTCAGCGACTCCTACATGAAGACCTGGGAGCTCCAAGCCTTGAAAAGGGCTGTGGGAGTCTAGATGAGCAAGAAAAACAAAGACAAATTTAGGAATATCCAGCTGTGCGAATGAGACTTCTCGAAATTCAGAGAGTGAGTTTTTTGCAGAAAATGATTACCTCCCATCACTCATGTTAAACCTGGACGCTGAGCAGTGCTGCATTACTCAGCATGAGCTCGAAACAATAGGATATATTTTACACTGAGCACTCGGTGGTAGCTCAGAAGTAATCCAGTCAGCTTGTGCTGGTGCCCTGTTAAAATTTGTGCAATGCAGACACAAAAATTTACTAAAGACTAATCCAGGTACACAGGGGGTCAGTGGTTGCCCTTGATGGGCCTTTGTACTCACGACCTGAGGACAATTACCATTTGCCCATTCCCCTGCAGTACTGATCTTAAGAGGCTGATATTACAAGAAAATAAAAAAAAAAAAAAGACCAGATCTGTGATGACTCAGAAGTAGATAAACAGATAACAGTTGAATTTATCAACATATTTTTCATTATCTATTTTTTTGGAAATAAGTGAACTTGTATATGTTTGCCTGAAACTCATACCAGAGAAACCAGGATTAATTTCCAGATAGTTGAAATAATTTTTTATGATTTGTGTATGAAATTTATTTGACCTTTGCTTCTTCACAATCAATGGATGAAGGGTCTGTGAGATTTTTTTACAATGAAAAGTCTATTCTCCCCTGGTATCCTTAAAAAAGGTTCCTACAAATATGACTTATTTAGGATTTTCTTCTTACAGTCTCACCTCTGCATCATGGAGCAAATGGGTCCAGGGAAACTCTAGCTGTCATGTGTTCATCTGGTTTCTCTCATTACAAGTAGACATCACACTTGGGAATCTACTCCTTTCCTTTCTTTCTGTTGAGAAGTTCTTTTGCTTGTTTCTATCCTGGCTTTCTCTCCAATCACATTTCTCTGCCTCATCTTCAGTTTTTGACCTCTCATAAACCTATTTTGTGTTTTGGGGTTTTATCTTCTATCAGTTTTCAAGAAAAGCTTGATTAGTGATTTTGTTCCTTATTCTTTTTCTTGGTTTTGGATGATTTCCAAGGAAGAAGGGAAAATGAAGACTTAAGTTACTGTCTTTAAACTTGTAATCACTTCATTTATTAAAGTCTTCTCTTATGTCACTTCTATTAGGGTGGCAAGTTGTAGTACAAGGTACAAGTTATTTGCACTCTGGCAGAATCTTATCTAGGAAGGTGTTTTTTTTTTTTTTTTTTCCAAAGGAGACAAATGGTTTATAACATTTTATATGATTTGGGGGTGAAACATTTTATATGATTTGGGGGTAAATAAAGGGAATGGTTCAATTGGTGAGTCCTCACCCAGATGCTTAAGAATGCAGGACACAGAGAGAAATAAACAGGATTTATTTACGTAGAAAAGGAAGTCGAGAGAGAGAAGGAAAAAATGTTAGGTAGTTGTTATGTTCAGTGCCTGAGATCTCAGTGGCATGGAGATGGGGAGTGGATTCTAGAACAATCTTTACTACAAGTGTCTCCCACTGGCTTCAGAGTTTGCTCCTCTAACAGGGTTATAGGTTCATCCCTCTTTTGATGTATGTCACAACACCACACCCAACATGAAAACACCCTTCGTCCTCCACCAGAGTTCATTAGATACTCTGTCCCTTCTCCCACCTTTGTCTACTTAACCTACTCTCGCCATCTGGTAGTTTCAGTTCTACAGTCAGATTTCTAGATTTTGTTTTGGTGTTGATTTCCTGTACCTTTATATAGTTTCTCTATATTCCATATAAGAGTGAAATCATCCTATCATTCTTCTGGCTTATTTCACTCAGCATAATCTCTGCCAGGTCCATCCATGTTGTTTCATATGGCAAGAGTTCATCTTTTTAGATGTGGTATATATACACAATGGAATATTATTTAGCAATCAAAAAGATAAACTCATGCCATTCACAGCAACGTGGATGGAGCTAGGAGGAATTATGCTCAGTGAAATAAACCAGAGGGAAAAAGAAAAATATAGGATGATTTCACTTATAACAGGAATATAGGGGAACCAAATAAGATATCAGTGTAAAAAAAAATAATAATAGTACAAAACACAACAAAGCAAAACCAGACAGTTATAAACCAGAGACATACTACAGGGGAGGAAGAGGGGAGAGGGATCAGAGGGAGGGAGGGAGGAGCACAGGGGACTGTGGTGATGGTGCAGGGGTGCCTTGGGGGAGGAAATTCTATGGGGACTCAATCTGAGGGGTGGGGGGAAGCAAATATTGTTTTAAAAAAATTAAAAATGGGGCCTCCCCTGGTGGTGCAGCGGTTGAGTGCTGGGATGCAAGGCCCACAGCCTCTGCAGTGCCAGTTTGATCCCTGGCCACTGGCAAGGGTACCACAAAAAAAAAAAAAATTAAAAATGTAAAAAAAAATTATACTGTTACATTATGTTTGCAATATTTGGATGAAATTGCAGTGAGACACCAAGTACAAAAATGAACACATGTATCTGCATCTTAGGGAAAATTTGTGCTTATGATACAGAGTGAGGGCTCTCTGGCTTATAGTCATTGAAGCCATTTTGTATCTGAGGAGAATGTGTTAACTATGAAGAGAATCTAAGAAATTGCACATTTAAAGAGGAAGAACCTTATAAAGAAGGCTAGGGAAGAGGCAGAGTGGTAGGGTGAGAAGAAAGCAAAGAAAAGAGGAAGATAGAACGCAACGCTGAGATTTTACCTAACATAAGGATTGAAAATTTTCCATTAGATTTAGCAATATGTAATTCCAATGTGATGGAATTCATTTGAAGCAAGATGACAGTGAACTGAGCGAGTGAGTATGGAGGTAAGAAGAGAGAGACTGCAGGATAATCTTTTATTTGAAAAGTCCGATTTCCTTTTATAACAGAAATGAGAGTTGAATAGGCTTAATTTCCGATAAGAGAGCTGCCAGAAGAGAAGAGTTGGATATTAATCAAAGATCAGAAAACCCCAGAAGCAGAACATATCTATATCATCAATTTATCATCCACTTCTCATGGATGATAAACACGCATACAGTGTTCTAAAATATCTCAAAAGTCAAAAAAAAAAAATCTCCTTTGACTCCCCTCTCATGTCTCTACATTTACCATTATATTTATCTGCTCCCTTGTACAATAAAAATTCTCAAAGGTGTTATCAGTAATCTTTGCTTCTACTCTTTACCTAATATTCACTGCTAAACTCCACTTCTGCCTCCTTCACTTTCTGAAACTCTTTTATTGTGACACCAAAGACCTCCATCTCATCAAAATCAATGAAAAGTCATATCTCTGTTCTCATCTTAAACACTTCGCAGTATCTGAGTTTGCTCTAATACTTTCTTATCTGGAACTCTGATAAGAAATGCTTTATCTTTGTTCTCCCTCTACCTCATTGGCTAATGATTTTTCAATCCCAGAACACTTTTTTCTCTGCTAACAGTCTAAATGACAAAATACCCCAAGCCAGATTTAGACCTTCTCTATTCTCTTACCAGGTTCATCCAATCTGTCACACCTTCAAATACGAGATGTTCAAATAACTCTTAGTTATTCTCATATAATTGTTCCCTTACTTGGCATCTCCATGCATTGTCTGATGATACTTCAAGTGACTTATCAAAAGCAGAACTTTTGGGCCTCCCCTGATGGCGCAGGCAGTTGAGCGCTGCGCAGTGAAGCTGTCCGCAGCCTCTGCAGTTGCCGATTCATACCACCCGGCCGGCGAGGGTCCCACATGACACAGCAGACCTCTCCTGTCCTGCCCGCTGCTCCCCTCAGCAGTGTATTTCGTCAGTCTGCCTATTCTTTTCCCCGCTCTGTCTCTGGTGAATCCTCTCACCCTCCCGTGAATCTGGCCTGTACCTAGGTTCTTATACAGATAAATAAATAAATCTTAAAAAAAAAAAAAAAGCAGAACTTCTGATTGTTACAGGACCCTTCACCCATCACTTCCTCAGGCTTCTTCATCTGAGTGAGTGTCTTCAGCACTCACCATTTCTCAGAGTATGACTTGGTAGCATTAACCAAAGCTAACAATTAAGTGTGTATCCTTCTCCTATTCCCAATAAACGGGTATAAATCAAGAGCCAGGACAGAACTGGTCTGGTTGTGAGGAGGCTACATGAGAAAAAAAAAAAAAAAAACCTCTGTCTTTACAAAAAAGCATTTGGAAACAAAATAGTAACTTTAAAAAATGTCTGAGATTTGCTAAAACTCCCAGTTCCCAGAAGATAGGACCCTAAGTAAGTAAGGTAGATTTTAACAACCCTCTTAGTTTTCCTCAATGCATAGATAAAAGCAGATAGATACATTAATCTGACCTAATCAGATTGCCTTTGTCTCTGCAAGAACCTAGAAATGTTCCATATAACCTGCTTGTGAATGTGCCAACTGTATACAATCTCACTGAGAAACTCAGAGTTCTGGCAACTTTGTCAGAGCTACCTGGAGGCTGTTCCTCACCTCAGTTCTCCCTCTTGATTTTTTATAAATTCACTCACTTTTGCTTGCCTCATTTTATTTAAGTCAATGATAGCATCTTTAGTTTCTCTTTTCCTTCTGCAAATTTTCTAAGTTCACCATCTCAGACAAAGCTTTACACTTCTCGCGGTCTCCACCACAACTACCCTCATCAAGCCAACATCATCTCTTACTTAGACTATCAGTGACTTGATAGTCCTGATTCTTTTCTGGACCCTAACAATCCATTCTGCTCAAAGAGCCTGAGTGATGCCCAGGTGCATACTGTCTGTTCTTCGTTTCCTGTTACTTTTTTTTAAAGATTACTTATTTATGCATACAAGAACTGGGGTGTAAGCTAATTCATTTAGAATTAGCTTAGCAATGACATAATGGCACTTCTCTGCTCAAAACTTTTCAATGGCTAACGGCTTTGCATTAAATTTAAAGTAAAAGTAAACTTTTACTATGATTTAAAAAAAAAAAAAGTGAATGATCTAGTCCTCCTTATCTACAACCCTCCATAATGGTCTCAAGATGCCCTTAAATATGTACAGCTCACCACTGCCTTTGCACATTTATACTTATCCCCCTAATAGCACAGCTCTGCCCCAAAATGTCATGGCTGGTACATTTGCATCTTACATGTCTCAGCTTGAAATTCACTTCCGAAGAAAGGATTTCCCTCATTCTCATCATGACTCTACTTCCCAGCAGCATATTCACTCTATGAAATTATCTTTCTTGTGTGTTTGTTTCTTCGAATTTATGTATCCCATAAATCAGTGTGGTCATCCCCAGTACATAGAACACTGCCTGCAAACAGAACATAAAAGTAGATGGAGTATGAAACTTAGACAGAGAGATTAAGAAGAGGAATAACTTTTTTCACTGGAGGGAGGGGAAAGAAAAAAGAGAATAGGTACAAATGCAAATAACTTGGAAGGTTTATTGGTAGACACTAAAGGAAGTCTCCACCTTAAGGCTTCTCTATTGTCTCTGAAGTAGGAAAAAAAAATGGGATCATCCTGAGTTGTGGCTGGGGATCCTGAATTTATAGTGACTACTAAGAAGCACAAGCAAGAGTGCTGTGATTATATTCATTTTCAGAGAGATGAATCTGACAGTAAAGAGTATGATTAGAAGTCACTGAAGTAAAAAGCATGGAGACAAGAACTTAGCCAATTTCAGGAAAAACCAGGACACTAGAGAGACATCCTAAGTGTGCACAAGCAACACATCTGGATTTTCATTGATTCACTGCTGCTAAGGGTCCCCCAAACTGGTGGTCTGTTCAAAGAAGCCATTTAGTCATATACTACCTGCTCATTGTTGCCTCTAAACTTAGGTCAACTGCTTTTCTGGCGGCATCCCTGACAGCAGAGATGGGAGGAAAAACAGTGAAGGGAGAAACAGTGACAGTGATGCTGGAAAAAATCACTATGTGCTCTTCGGGGCAGTGGAGGCCATCTGTGTATCTGAAAGCTCAAATATACATGAAACCCAATAAGGACAGTCCCTGTGCATCCTGGTGGAGAGCAGGTCTGAATTGCTTAGCCTGGGAAGTGCTGTCAGACTATCCTGCTGAGGAATATGTGTGCTTCTTCCAGTTGTAGGTGCTAATGAACATAAACAAACTGCAAGTGTGATTCATTTCCAGGGAGGATGGTGCTCTCAAAATAACAGGAAACAGGCCCTCCCTGGTGGCTCAGGGGTTAAAGACAGCACTATCAGTCTATCACCAGCCACTGCAGCCAGAGAGCTACACACATCGCACAGCAGACCTTGCCTGCTGCTCCCCTCAGCAGTGTATCTCAGTAGATCTGCCTGTTCTGTTCCCCACTCTCTCTGGTGAATCCTCTCACCACCCCCCAACCTCTGGCTTACACCCCAGTTCTTATATGCATAAATAAGTAAATCTTTTTTAAAAAAATAGCAGGAAACAAAGAACAGGCAGTATGCACCTGGGCATCTGCTGTGAGAAAGTGTTTATGTTGTGGGGAAAGGATGTCCTGAATGAACTCCACAAACTGCACTCCGCCCCCACCCCAGACCAAAGAGATCGAAAACACCAAGGACTACAAATCCCATAATGTCATCACCACAGAAGGGAGGATTGCAGTCAGCCTTGGTATATAACAGACATGTGGGCCTGGGGGATTGTTGTTGGCTTTTCACCACCTTCAGCATGCTGTTGGGGTCCCAGTTCATCGGACCTGGTAGGACACATTCACCAACTTCTCTCTCTCTTTCTCCCTGAGTTATTCATTCTTTCATTTCCCCTTTCTGTAAATAAACATTTTATTAACCTTTTTGTGTGTGTCTGTAGTTGAGTCTCATTATAAGTCCCTTTTAAACATGTGGGTGAGGACCCACAGTCAGGCCAACCCATTTCACATTAGGATTGCTCTGTAACATTTATGGAAACATCTACTGTGTGAGGGGGAGATTTGTCACTCCACTTAAGAAATCTTAGTCATTCATTAAGTTCCCACAGCATACTAAGGAGAGAGAAAACCCTGAAAATCAAGAAAGAGAATAAAATGGTTATATATCTCCACTGGAAATTGGTTTAAATGTACCAGGAAATAAAAAAGTTAGATATGAAACAAGAGCTTAACCATAGGTTGTAACAAAATGTATCTGCTAACTTATAAGGTGATTTTTATTTTAGTATTTCAGGTAAACAAGTTTTTTTTGAATATATAAGAATATCAAGGCTGATCCCTAATCATAAGCAGGAGTAACCACTCTAGTAACCTGAATGGAGAGCTATCTGTTTTACACACCTGTAACAATGACACTCTGTATTACTGTCAGTGTCCATTCTTTTAGAATTAGCTCAGAAAATATCTCTGTGATTTTTTCATAACGCATGGAGCACATCATGGAGGAACAGGGTGAAGCCCCAGTCAGACGGAGGGAAGAGTTAGATGGACAGATCATGGGGCATACTGAGAATAAGCTGAGGAACTAAGATAATATATTTTTTATATTATGTCCAACCCAGCTAATATGCATAGATCCTTCCAAATGAGATTAATGATCTACTCTAAACAAGCTAAGTAAGAAATTCAAAGATAATATAAGATACAATCTTGTTCTTCAAAAAGTTTTTCTTAATGTTTCACAGAGTTTTTTGTGACTGATGTATTCCTGAGAACTGGTTATCTGAACACTACCAATACTCCATTTATAGTTCTTGCTTTATAAGACGAAAATAAAATTCCATTATTTTACCAAGGAACTCCAAGTTGCTCATCAAAAATGATACTTTTGAGTCCATGTCCTGCTTATTCTTAATGCAGTATTGGATAAAAATCTATTCATTTTCTGGATAAACTATTCTTTCTCATATTCCATGACAAATATTAGCTCTCTAGCTATTTCACAGTCTTCCTTTAAAAGCTTACAAGATTAAAAAAAGTTAATAGGGAGGAAAAGCAGCAGGTCCCAGTGAGAACTGGGACACGGAAGATAAATGGACGACTCCAGCAAACTACCCGAAGAAGAAAGTTGCCATAAAAGAGGATCAGAAGGGAGGAAAGCACAGAACCCTGCTCCCCTCCCCCACCCACAGAGTCGGCACTCTCCGACCAGCAGAAAGGAGGAAAAAAACAAACTAAAACAACCAACAAGAACAAACTACGCAGCAAGCAGGACTGTGAGTGGAAAGGAACTATTGCAGCCACCACACCCCGTGAACAGGAGCTGTGGAGAACCCTGCAGGATTCGCCGCGGTGGTGAGCGAACGGCTCCTGGCGCCATTAGAGAACAAAGAGACTCTGGAGGAGACCCACACTCAGCCCCGGGCCGGCCGGTAAGTTTGCGCAGAAAAGCTTGGCGCACTTGAAAAGCAAATGCGAATTGGGATCGCAGCTGCCCAGGTCCCCGCGCCTGCGACCTAGGCTTGCGGGGTGACGCGCAGAGGCACTCACTGAGGTGAAAGTCCCTCACTGAGTAAGCAGGAACCTGGCGCCAGGCACCCAGGCACGGGAGCGGGTGCAAAAGGCGCCATTCCCGCGCCACTGAACTGGGCTACAGCCCGTGTCCTGGAAAAGAGGGCTTTGAAACTGAGACCCGGGACACGAAGTTCGGGGTGTGGGTTCTCCACGACGGTGGGGCACAAGGCAGACACAGCACCCCAAAGCCGTTGAGGTTTACCCTACAATTCCCGCTCTGTTCCCTGTCCCACGGGGTGGGGGGGGCAAAAAACAGCCCCCCAAGGACAATAGGAGAGATCTCTGGTGCCACCAAGTGACCAGGAAAAAAATGTCACTAACACTCCATAGAACAGGGAAATTTCTTAAGACTGCTTGAAAGGGCAGAAGCCTCCCGGAGGAGACAGTGGCCAGCTGGGAAGTTAGCCCATGCCAGGCCCCTTCCGACCAGCAGTCTGAGCCCACAGAGGGAACAGGCACCCACGGCCGGGGCAGACCAGGCGCGCAGAAGAGTGTGCCTGAGACCGGAAGCGCAGGGACTGAGTCCTGCATCGCCATTTTAGAAGACGGACATTTCTTCAGTAAAGACTGCCTGAAACCAGCAGAAAGCTCCCTCAGAAGCCAGAGATGGCTCCTGGAGGAGCCAGAGGGGAGTGGAGAAGTTCACCCAAGATGCTGGCCAGTCCGAGCAACACCGTGTCCCAATGCATACGACAAATTAGAAAACAGACAGTAGGGAGTAGAAGAACCACACGCAACAACTCCTCAGGAAAAAAGCACACCACAAAAAGAAAAACACCCCCCAGATTGCAACGACAGTAACTTGGAAGAACTTCTGCGCCTTCCAGAAAGAGAATTTAAAATTGCCGTGATTAAAAAAATGACAGAACTCATAAAGGAAAACAATGATCAGAAGAAGGAAATTGAGTCCCCAAAAGAGGGAAGCAAAAGAAACGCAGGAGATCAAAGAATTAATGGAGGAAATAAAGAACTCTGGGAAAAGCAATGAAAGCAGAATAGATGAATAGGAAGAACGAATAAGTACTCTTGAAGACACAGAAATAAAAAGAACCAAAACAGAAAAGGAAAGAGAAGTATGAAGGAAAAAGAACGAAGAAAGACTTCGGGAACTATCTGACTCCAAGAGAAAAGGAAATATAAGAGGTATAGGAATTCCAGAAGGAGAGGAGAGAGATGTAGGAACAGAGAAAATATTCCAGGAGATAATTGAAGAGAACTTCCCAAACGCAAAGAAGGAGATGAAAATTGATATACAAGTAGCAAGAAGAACACCAAACTTCCACGACAAAAGGAAAAATACAGCAAGACACATAATAGTAAAGCTCCCAAGAATCCAGGACAAGGAAAAAATAATGAAGCTGACAAGAGGGAAGAAACAGATAACATTCAAAGGAAAACCAATCAGGCTGACATCAGACTTCTCTGAAGAAACACTACGGGCAAGGAGAGAGTGGAGGGACATAGTCAACAGACTCCAAGAAAACAGATGCCAACCAAGAATACTCTATCCCGCAAAGCTATCCTTCCTCTATGAAGAAAGAATAAGGACCTTCCCGACAAACAGAAACTCTGGAATTTCGTTACGACTAAACCCCCACTCCAAAAAATACTATAAGGAATCCTAATGCCAGAACCTCAGAGGGATGAATAACAACGAAAGAAGGCCAAAAAAAAAAAAAGTTATCAAAAGAATAAATAAATAAAATCACAGGAAAGACAAACATAATGGCAAATACAAATGCTAACATATCAATATTAACTCTAAATGTAAATGGACTAAACTCTTCAAAAAAAAATACACAGAGTTGCAGCCTGGATTAAGAAACAAAACCCAACCTTTTGCTGTCTCCAGGAAACACATTTAGCTACAAAAGATAAAAATAGGCTCAAAGTTAAAGGATGGAAAACAATCCTACAAGCAAATGGACCAAAAAAGAAAGCAGGAACAGCTATACTTATATCAGATAAAACAGACTTCAAACTCAAAAAAATAAAAAGAGACCCCAGTGGTCAATACATTATGATCAAGGGGACAATACTTCAAGAAGAAATAACACTCATTAACATATACTCACCAAACAAAGGAGCACCAAAATATATCAGACAACTGTTGTCCTCTCTGAAAACAGACATCAGAGAAAACACATACGTAATGGGAGACTTCAACACACCACTATCAACAATGGATAGATCAACAAGACAAAAAATAACTAAAGAAACTAAAGCTCTAAATAAGGACCTAGAGTATTTGGGCTTAACAGACATCTATAGAACACTAAACCCCCAAAAAACAGAGTACACATTTTTCTGAAGTGCACATGGATCATTCTCCAGGATCGATCACATACTGGGGCACAAGACAAACATCAACAGATACACCAAGATTGAAATCATATCAACCATCTTTTCTGACCATGAAGGCTTCAAACTAGAAATAAACCATAAAAAGAAGGCAAGGAACTTTCCTACCTCATGGAGATTAAAAACCACACTACTGGAAGACCACTGGACTAATGAGGAGATCAAAGAAGAAATTAAAAAATTCTTTGAATTGAATGACAAGGAGGACACCAATATCCTAAATGTATGGGATGCAGCAAAAGCTGTAATAAGAGGAAAATATATAGCAATAGAGGCTCACATCAAGAAACAAGAAAGAACTCAAAGAAACAACCTAATCTCGAAGCTCAAAGATCTAGAAAAAGAACAACAAAAAAAACCCCAAAACCAGTAGAAGAAAAGAAATAATAAAAACAAAGCAGAAATTAATGAAATTGAAACTAAAAAAACAATCCAAAAGATCAATGAAACCAAGAGCTGGTTCTTTGAAAAAATCAATAAAATAGACAAACCCCTAGCCAGGCTCACAAAGGAAAAAAGGGAGAAAGCACAAATAAACAGGATCACAAATGAAAGAGGAGAAATCACAACGGACACAGCAGAAATCAAAAGAATAATCAGTAACTACTATGAACAGTTATATGGAAACAAGTTTAACAATCTAGAGGAGATGGACAAATTCCTACAACTCTACAATCACCCAAAGCTAGAAAAAGAAGAAATAGAACACCTAAACAGACCAATTACAAGCAGCGAAATTGAAATGGTAATCAAAAACCTCCCCAAAAACAAAAGCCCAGGACCTGATGGATTTACAAATGAATTCTACCAAACATTCAGAGACGAATTAGTGCCTGTCCTTCACAAACTCTTCCAAAAAATTGAGAAGGAAGGGACAATACCAAACACGTTCTATGAAGCCAACATTACACTAATACCAAAACCGAACAAGGACAACACAAAAAAGGAAAACTACAGGCCAATCTCCCTAATGAACACTGATGCAAAAATCCTCAATAAAATTTTAGCTATCAGAATCCAACAATGTATCCATAAGGTAATTCACCACGACCAAGTAGGATTCATTCCAGGGACACAAGGATGGTTTAACATCCGAAAATCAATCAACGTTATCCAACACATCAACAAAAAGAAATATAAAAACCATATGATAATATCAATAGATGCTGAGAAAGCTTTCGACAAAGTGCAACACCCATTCATGATAAAAGCCCTTGAAATTCTTGGGATACAAGGAACATACCTCAACATCATAAAGGCCATCTATGACAAGCCAACAGCCAGTATCAATCTCAATGTTGAAAAGCTGAAAGCAATTCCATTAAGATCTGGAACAAGACAAGGATGTCCACTCTCACCACTGCTTTTCAATATAGTACTGGAAGTCCTAGCCAGAGCAATAAGACAAGAGAAAGACATCCAAGGAATCCAAATAGGAAAAGAAGAAGTCAAACTATCACTATTTGCAGATGATATGATAATATACATAGAGAACCCCAAAAACTCTACAGAAAAACTAATTCAACTCATCAATCAGTTCAGTAAAGTGGCAGGATACAAAATCAACACGCAAAAGTCAGTAGCCTTCCTATACACAAACAATAAATCTGAAGAAGAAGAAATCAAAAAAAACCATCCCTTTTATTATTGAAACAAAAAAAATCAAATATTTGGGAATAAATCTAACAAAAGAGGTAAAGGACCTATACAAACAAAACTATAAAACACTGTTAAAAGAAATAGAAGAAGACACAAAGAAATGGAAAGACATCCCCTGCTCATGGATTGGAAGAATAAACATTATTAAAATGGCCATCCTACCAAAAGTAATATACAGATGATTCAATGCTATTCCAATCAAAATTTCAATGTCATTCTTCAAAGAAATAGAACAATTATTGATGAAATTCATATGGAATCACAAAAAATCCCCGAATAGCCAAAGCTCTCCTGAAAAAAAAAAGAAGGGAATGGAGGCATCACACTCCCAGACTTCAAACTATACTACAAAGCCATAATCATCAAAACTGCATGGTATTGGAACAAGAACAGACATACAGACCAATGGAATCGAATAGAAAATCCAGAAATAAACCCACAGATTTATGGTCAACTAATCTTTGACAAAGGAGCAAAGACTATGCATTGGAGCAAAGAAAGTTTGTTCAATAAATGGTGCTGGGAAAACTGGGTTGCTACATGCAAAAGAATGAAGCTTGACCACTACCTCACACCATACACAAAAATCAACTCAAAATGGATTAAAAAACTAGACATAAGACCTGAAACCATAAAATATATAGAAGGAAATATAGGCGAAACACTACGTGATTTGCACATCAAAGACATCTTTACAGACACATCACCCAAAGCAGTGATAGTGAAGGCAAAGATCAACAGCTGGGACTACATCAAATTAAAGAGCTTCTGCACAGCAAAAGAGACAATAACAAAAACAAAGAGAAACCCCACCAACTGGGAGAACATTTTTGCACACAACACTAATGATAAAGGACTGATCACAAAAATCTGCAAAGAGCTGATGAGACTCAACAACAACAAAGAAAATAACCCAGTCAAAAAATGGGCAGAAGAGCTAAAAAGAAACTTCTCTGAAGAGGAAATGCAAATGGCCAACAGGCATATGAAAAAATGTTCAACATCACTTGTAATCAGGGAAATGCAAATCAAAACAACCATGAGATACCATCTTACTCCTGTGAGAATGGCACATATTAAAAAAACTAGCAACAACAAATGTTGGCGAGGGTGTGGAGAAAAAGGAACTCTTCTGCACTGTTGGTGGGCGTGCAAACTGGTCCAACCACTATGGAGAGCTGTGTGGAGATTTCTGGACCTACTAAACATAGAGCTTCCATATGATCCAGCAATTCCACTCCTAGGTATTTACCCAAAGGACACAGAAACATCCATTCCAAAGAACACCTACACCCCTATGCTTATACCAGCACTATTTACAATAGCTAAGCTTTGGAAACAGCCCAAATGCCCAAAAATAGATGACTGGATCAAGAAGATGTGGTACATATACACCATGGAATATTACTCAGCATTCCAAAAAGATAAACACATGCAATTTGCAGCAACATGGATGGCGCTGGAAGGGATCATGCTCAGCGAAATAAGCCAAAAAGAAAAAGAAAAATACCGGATGGTCTCACTCATAACAGGAATCTAGAAAACTTAAATAAGGGACCAGGAAAATGAATAACTATAAGAAAGTGAAAATCAAAATCAACAAAAAACTATGAACCAGAGACACTTTTTGGGGGTGGGGGGCGGGAGGGAAGGGATTGGGGTCAGATTTGGGGGGTTGCAATTGTGGGGAATATAAAAATAAAATTTATTATTTAAAAAAAAAAAGCTTACAACCCCTCAGATTCTTTCCCTGACCCTTTCTTCTTATTCTACATCAAGTCTGGAATATAACAGAGAGTGGATGCCTATATTTTAGATTAACAAATCAAATTTATCATCAAATTCTATGGATTTTTCCCCTGCCAAATCTAAAATATTGAAGAATGACAAAGAAAATCAATTTTAGGATGTAAGACAGTGTTAATTTTACATTCAATTGGCTGGGAAAACCCATTCATGTAAAAAAAAATTACTCTGTGATAAATAATCATCACTGTTACAAGTTTACATTGTAAATTTAAGTTGAATTTCTTCAACTACCATTTATGATCCCAGCAAGCCGTATAAACTTCATGAGAGCAGAGAAAATGTCTGCCTTTGTTTCTCATTCCATCTTCAAGAACTAGCACAAGTACCATGCTCAGTAAATATTTGTTAAATTTGCAGAATGAATGAATACCCATCTTCTGTCTGAATGAATGAATACCCATCTTATGTAATGCTTCAAAGGTTGAACATTGGGTGAACTGACAGGAAAGAACAAATTCCAAGGCCCTATTAGGTAAAGGGCAGCGACCCAGTTAAGGGGTGATTGTTCACACTGGAAAAGTGATAGGAAAACGAGCTCAGTGCTGCCCACTGGATCTGTGTGCTGTGCAGGAATAGGTAGAAAGGAGATCCAGGAGTGCTGTGACACTGAAGGCATTTCTGTACTCAGGAGTGGAGCATGATGCAAAAATTCACTGAGAAACAGAGAATGACATACAGCAGCACTGCGGGTCAGAGTAAGAATTCATGAATGTCTACTGTGGAGAAGGGATAAGTAATAATAGAACTTCATTCTGGAAGGATAGTTCACATGCCTTTAATGTTCTTCCTGAGCTGGGTAGATGGAAGCTGACCATGCAACTGCAGAAACCAAGTAGTAGCTTAGGACAAATTAAAATCAAAACTTTTCCCAAAAAATGGGCCTCCCCGGTGGCGCAGCAGTTGAGCGCTGGGTTGCAAAGCTGCCCACAGCCTCTGCAGAGCCGGTTCAATCCCCGGCCACCGGGCAAGAGTCCCACATGGTGCGCAGACCTCTCCTGCCACCCGCTGCTCCCCTCAGCAGTGTACTTCTGTCCTTCTGCCTGTTCTGCTCCCTGCTCTGGCTCTGGTGACTTCTCTCACCCTCCCGCATTTCTGACTGCACCCAGTGCTTATATAAATAAATAAATAAATCCTTAAAAAAAAAAAAAAAAACTTTTTCCAAAAAATTTCCTCCTTTTTATACACATTCCCAGGTCATTGTTTTTTGAGCTACGTCAGGATTTTTTTTTTTCTTGTACTACCTTTTGTTAATCCTTTAATTAATGTCATATGATACCCAGAGATATATCTTTAGTGATAATGCCAGGACTCAGACCTTCTACATCAAACCCCTCCAATCTGACCCACACACCTTTTCAACCTGATGTTTCATTCATGACCTGTAAGCTCTTTTTATCCACTAGACTAATTCATTATGCCTAGTACAAGCCTTTCATTTATCTTTTTTTGCTTACTCTTGAATATTTTATCCATTTAATAAAAAAATACATATATATGAGCAGGTTTCAGGCAGTGTTTTGAGATTATAAATACAATAGGGAACAAGATATTTGTTGAGCCAGAACACAGTACTAAGTACATGTTTACAAATCACTGTAGCATCCTGCATTTCATTATATAGTTATCTTCATTTACAAATGAGGAATCTGAGAAATGGAGAATTTCATAAGTTGCCCAGGATCATATGGAATTATGAAAGACAATACTTATTCACTCAAGAAACACGTAAGCACGCAAACAGGGCATTTTATAGATGTGAGCTTACTCTCTGCTGCTCCCCAGGGGTGGAGATCATAAAACAACTGTTTTATGACTTGTATTCCTGATCCTCCTGCCTGAGAACTTCTTCCTTCACTGTCTCCAATATTCCACTGAAACTGACCTCCAAAAAACTGTCCTCTTCTACCTCAAAGACAGCCACTCCCCTAATCTCTGCCTGACTACTGCACATAATTGCTCTCAGCTAATCTAATCAAATTTGACAAGGAATTAATTTTTAATTACTTTAGTGTGTATGTCAACAGACCATAAACTTCTTAATGGCAGGAATTATATCATATATTCTCTTATGTTATCTATACCACTTAGTAGTGCCAGGCTCCTGGAAGTTTCTACAAGTTCTAGAATGGGGCTCACATCTATAAAATGATTTTGATGACAATTTTCTATAAATAATTCTCCACTCACTTAAAGGGACTTTCTTGTTCTACCTACATTTCTTATCTACGCTTTCTCTAAATCCTTGATATTTAGAGCTGCTAGTTCTTTTAAGTAATCATTTTCAAAATCAGGTCATTAAAGATGTAAAAAAAAAAAAGCTATTCTAAAGGGATATCTGAAATGATGGACAGCTTAAAACTTAAGCATCTTTTCCTTTTCATCATACATGAAATTGTTTCAAATGAAAGGAAGGTATTATTTTGGGTTCTGTGCCTAAATTAATTTAATGGCATACTCAAAGGAATGACAATTTAAGTGCCTTTGAAGCGGAAGATATATTTTACAATTATTATTACTGAACTCAAGGACACAGCCATCCCTCTGAAATGGGCCCAATTCTCATTAAATTGATTTTAAAGCATCTTTGTTTCTTTTAATTATACATGTCCATCTACTTTCTAAGTTCTTTTGTTGGACTTAAAACACTCCCATTTTCTGACATGCCTCTAATCTCTTCTACACTCCTTAGAGAAATTTAGTGACACTCTCTGTCATATGTCACATCACAAGCCCATTGCACCAACACCCCTGCTGACTGAGAAGCTGCTGAGTTCCTGGACTGTGTCAGCCGCTGGCACCTGACGCTCCTCTTCCAGGCTGCTGACAGCCAGCTCCACTGCACCCAGAGTGCTTTGCCTCTGACTCTCCTCAGTAGATGTTCAGGGCAACCGGGGTTTAGTAGTTGTCAGAATTTCTTCTTTCTCCTTCCTCACAATCAAGGTCATATTCTATAATACTAACAGATAAGGCATAAAGCAAATGGAAAATCTCTCCTGGGTTGAGTAGCTATGGTTCAGAAAGAGCCTGGATTCATGGTGCCTGTGAGCCATGGGCTTCTCAGCACACTTCTCAGGGCTCCAGCTTAACCCCCCATGAAATGAACATGGTAACATGGATGCAGAAGATTGGTGCAATGAAACACAAACACATATGCGCGCGCACGCGCGCGCACACACACACACACACACACACACACGAAAATGGAAATGGGTACAGGAAAGATATAAACCTGGATTCTAGAAGCGAAGATTTCCAGAGTTCCTCCTAGTTTCACACTGAAATAGAAACAGGTCAGCAGATAACCTCACAGTTTAAGTCAACTGAGATTAAATAAAACCATTTAGAAGTTAGACTACTGGGGTAGCCAAAAACAGCTGAGTCACTAAAGTTTTGTGAACTTTTAGATATAGATAATGAATAGGTTAAAAGAATAACTTAAGCCAGAAGAATGACAGTACTCTTTCACCAGACAATTTTCACATCATTTCTGTATGTCTGTCATTGCAGCTGTGCCACGGGAAAGGTAGGAGAAGGATGGGCACAGGGTGAGCCCTGATGGCAAATACAAAATATTAATAACTCAGTGTTCCTATTCAGTGCATCACCACTTAATGTTACATATTAGTAAGTCATCTTATAGTATGTATGGCACTTTGTTAATGTTTCTGTACCTATCAGTCATTTACATAATTATAAATTCCCAGAAATGTGCCCCAGTTGACCCTGAGAATCACAAATCCTGTTCATCCACATACAGCAGGGGAAGTGGAAGGAGAGGGACCAAAATAGGGGAAGGAAGAACCTAAGGGATGGGAGACATGGACTACGGGTGCTATTTTTATTGAATACATAAGAATGTCAAGCCCAACCCCCAAACAAAAGCAGGAATAACTACTCCAGTAACCTGGATGGAGGGTCACCTGTTTTAAAATACCTGTAACAATGATGTGCTGCACTACTCTGAACTACAGGAATGACACCTGAGGGAAGAAATCAAATAATGTCCTAAAAATTAACAAGGATGTAAGAAAATTAATTAAAAAAAACAACCCTAAGCCTTGACTGGCAGCCAAAAGTCCAATCTGTCTCTCCATGGATCTTGCTCTTCCTGTGATTGTCTAGAAGTCCCCAAGAACTTTTAAGTGCAATCTTAGCATGCCAACATATTGGCCACTGCTAAGACTAATAAGGGGTATGGGCTTCTAGAAGCTGATCTGGGGTGATCACGTCCAAAGCAGAAACTCGACTGAAGTCTCTCTGAAGTACCGGCCACAGGTGGAGGCGGCGCCATTCCCCGCAGTGACAGGTTTCAAGGCATGGACGGTCAATTCCTAGAGCTACATTTGTGGAAGAGGCTCCCTGGCCAAGGCTTTTTATTTTTATTTTTTTATTTTATTTTTTTAAAGATTTATTTATTTATTTATACAAGCACTGGGTACAGTCAGAAGTGCAGGAGGGTGAGAGAATTCACCAGAGCCAGAGCAGGGAGCAGAGCAGGCAGAAAGACCGAAGCACACTGCTGAGGGGAGCAGCGGGCGGCAGGAGAGGTCTGCGCACCATGTGGGACCCTCCTCCGGTGGCCGGGGAGCAGCCAGGGATCGAACTGGCGCCGCAGTGGCGGCGGGCAGCTTCGCAACCCAGCGCTCAACCGCCGTGCCACCGGGGAGGCCCCCAAGGCTTTTTAGATGAAAGCTATTTCAATATGGGTTCCCCTACCAGGAGGCTGAATAGATAAGAATTTGAGTGCTTCTCATTGGGCAAAAAGAGGTAAAAGAATATGGAAGCAGCTTTGTCTCCTTGAGAAGAACTGGGCTCCTGACATCCTTGAGATTGGGTCACAGCAGAGCAGAAGATGAATGGGCAAGATTGGCATGAATGTTGGGACTGAGGTCCATCCTTGCCCAGTAAGTACTAGATGCAGGCTGAGCTACTCAACACCGAATAAAAACAAGTGTCAGCAAAACCTATGGCACCCCTTCCTCAAGAAGCTTGAGAGGACCATGCTTCTTATAAGAGGGAAATTACTCAATAAATTGTTAAATTGCAGGACCCTCAATAGATTGAAGGCTAAAATTTTATGACTTAGTGAATTTCTATTTTAATTCCTAACATCTACATGTCATAGTTCCCAAACAGATGTAAGCCTATTCTAAATACCTGAGTCAGTCACCTCTCTGGTAGGGTAAACCACATTTCATTTTAACCTTGTTTTACAAATGAGAAAACTAAGGTTCAGAGTCTCTAGGTTATTGTGTCAACAGACTGTTTCTATATATACCTCTATATCCCCAACTCTTCAAACACAGTATGTGTGCCTACCTCCACAGAAAAAGACGCCAGTGCATGAATTAAGCCAAGATGGAGATGGCAATAAGCAGCAGATCTGAGGGCTGAACTCATGTCTCCTGATTCTGGCAGGCATTCCAAAGCTCTAGGCTGATTCCTGCTTGAATAAATTAGTGTGTGGAATGCTAGATTCTTAGAACCAGAGGGGACTGGAGAGATCATCTAGTTCCCAGATACATTAGTACAGGCAGTAAAACATTCTGTACAGGATTGTCTTACGTCTGTACAAAGGTTCAGAGCATTTTCAGTAGAAAATAATTATCAGAAAGGATATCTTTGGAATTAAACTGCATTGCAGCATAGATAGTACTAAGTGATTCTTACCATGATTTCTGTGAGCCAGGGAACTGTTGCATACTGAAAGGGATATTTTGAAGATGTAATCATCTCTTAATATATAAAATGATATGAAAATGCAAAAGTAAGGAGAAGAAATGTTTTAGCTGCATCATCATTATTCCAGTCATGTATATGTACTGAAAAGTAATTGCCTAGTAGTATCCAATTTCTATAAAATGCCTGTGGCTTATTAATTAGTCCTACCTGAGCAGTTCTTTGGGTTGATTTAAACAAACATATATTGCTTAAATATCTTACACAGTCGGCTCTGAATTAGGTATCAGGAGAGTGTAGCAAGATAAGTTAGATTCTCAGGAGGTTGACAGTGATGATAAAGAATAAAACTTATAACTCAAAATAAAACAAACAAAAAAGGGAATACCATGTAAATGATACCAATATATTATCTCAAGAATTCTCAGTAAATATCACATAAGGATGGGGCATTGTAGATAGATAGATAGATAGATAGATATAGATAGATAGATAGATAGATAGATAGATAGATAGATAGATAGATAGATAGATAGATAGATTAGATTAGATTAGATTGTCAAGGTGAACTTTGAAAAGTAGTATTGTGACTCACTAAAATGGGAAAGAATCTCTTCATGAATGCATTTACTCATTCATTCTGTACTTACTTAGAATAAGTAAACCAGTGGAAATCAGATTCACAAATAAATAAGGCACAGAGAACTCCCTGTCCTAACAGAGCTCAGGAACTAATGACAAAGACAAATGATGAATGTGTAATTATGATTAAAAAATGAAGTGAAGTATATGGTGTTTGGGGAACATGGGGAAGGAGGAGGGCCAGAAGGATTATACAGCATCAGGCAAGGCCTTTTCAAATACTCACTAATTATGCTAAAAGCTAAAGATTAAGTAGACTAGGCTGTGAAGTCAGGTAAAGAGAGTCAGTTAGGTGAAGACAGTCAGGCAAAGTATTCCAAAAAGAGGCAATGTGTACAAAGACCCAAAGTGAAAGAGAACATGTGACTGTTGGGAATCAAATTGAACTCAGAATGGTTAGTTAAAGAGCGTGAAGGAACACCAATAGATGAGACTGGAGACTGCCTCTGGATGGACTTGTGAGCTCCATTTCCAGAGGATGCTGGCAGAGCCAGTAAAGGAATATAACAGGGGAGTGACATGATCAGCTATTAGGAGTGAAACATTCTAGCTTTAGGAAGCTAAAAGAGTAGAGAAGAGATTTATGAAACAATCCAGGAGTCGAGGTGACAAATAAGGGGTGATTGGCACCAAGGGGCTAGTGGGGTGTGGGAGAAAAATGGAAAGATTCAGAAAATGTCAGTGATAGTGAAATCAATTAAGTGTGGCAAATAATAAAAAGTAAGAGGTGTGAGTGATGGGAAAAGGTCAAGAGGAATTCAGGTTTCTCAATTTTCTGACTAAAATGGGGGAAGATTGGAACAGATAAGACTGGAGGGGCATCATGGTGGATCTGAGGCTTCTGAAAAGCATTCCACTGGATCAGGCTTCTAGGGGAAAAGAGTGGGTATCAGAGGAGAATGGGGGTGGGTGTAGAAGAGATGACAAACTCTGTAAGGAAGAGTCTGGCTAGGAAGTAAGAGACTAAGGGAGGCAAGGATGAGAAGGGCCAGAGTCAGACTCTAGAGGGTGTGAAAAACCAAGTCAAAGTAGAGCATACCTTCATTCCAATTAGAATATTATTTTTAAAATTAAGAGTAGAAATACCGTATGATTCAACTATTCCACTTCTGGGTATTTACCCAAAGAATGCAAAAGGGCTAACTAAAGTAAAAGAGTCACACCTCTATATTTACTACAGCATTACATAGAATTCTCAAGATACGACCTGTATACATACACACACACACACACACACACACACGCCACACACGAACACACACATGTAATGAAAACTATTAGCTATAAAAAGGTTGAAACTTGGCCATTTATGACAACGTGGACAGACTTGGAAAGGATTATTCTTAGCGAAATAAATCAGAAGGAGAAAGACAAATACCATAGGATTCACTCATATGTAGAAGAGAAAGCAGCTAAACATACTAATAAACAAAGTAAAACAAAACAACACAAAGCTCTTAGAATGTCAGTTACAAGAGGGAAATGTAAACATTGTTACCTTAATGTGAAATAAAAGCATCCCAAGCACCCCATCATCAGTGTGGGAAAGGAATGAAAATAGCAGTTTCCTAAGGAAATTAGGTTTTATATTTGAAAGAACTCTAGGGCTCTGAAAGGTTAACAGTCTTAAAAAGTTGTTCTCCCACTGCTTGATCAGAGCAAGCTCAGAGCATTCTCAGTAAGGCTGACTTCTTCACTTTAACACCCAATCATGAGTCTGTGCTTTTTTGGATAAATGTGCACTTCAGGTCAATTTTGCCTGCATGACTAGCTCCAGGGGGAACAAATGAAAGTATTATCTTCCTGCTTTCAATTTGAGCTCCTTTTCTCTACTCTGGCCCAGTAACTTTTTGGCTTTCAACTATAAAGGCTATTTCCTACATTTACAACAAATATCTACAGGTGCTAGCTTTTAAATCATGGTCACTATCCTATGAGGTAGGCAGGGCAGCTATTATCAGTTCTTTTTATAAATATTAGGAAACTCAGGGTTAGGGAGGTTGAGTGATCCACACAAGAACACAGCTCAGTCAGGATGTAAAAGCAGTTCTTTGGAAGCTAGAGGCAGACTTCCACTCTGTTGACAAGGAATCGGAGTTTCTCATTTCATACAAATGTACATAATATGTACCACATGTGGTACTAGATTGTACCACATGTGGTACTAGATTCCACTTCCTGCAGGCACAGAGAACATCAGTAATGAATAATGACACTCTTTTCCACTGACTACCTTAGGTATTTGCTTTTTAATCAGGAGCGTGACATAACTAAAAGCTCTATATGCCTTAAGTCATGACTTTGCACCCTAAGTAGTTATGTGAACTCTCATGATGCCACTTGCAAATCTGAGTGGCTTCCACACTTATGAAATAGATGCTCCCTAAGGTTGCATCCAACTCTGACAGTCATTACTTTATGAAAGGTCCACGCATGGTGGTAGGATGGGTAGTTTGGAAGCAGGAGTGACTAGCCCATGGCTACCCAAATCCCACCATACAGACTTCCAATTCCTTCTCTTCTTGGTTTAGCCCTACTCATCACTATTTGATTCTCCACTTATACTTGTTCATACTGTATGTTTTACAAAGTAAAACAAAACAACAAGATCTTAGAATGGTGCTTACTCAAACTGTATGAACAAGTATAAGTGGAGAATCAAATAGTGATGAGTATGAATTCCTTAAAATGTTTTCTCTAAAATAATTATTTCAACTGCCTCCAGCATTGCATTTGGCCTATTCATTGGTTAGGATTACATATACTCCATACAAATGATAGGAGTTAAAGTGGTATAGAATTAAAAACAAAACATGGAAGGCTCAGAGAGATGTGAGTTCAAATCCTGTGCCCATCTTTGACGGATGACAGGCAACCTCCATCAACATAACAACCCTAAACCTTGAATTCTTCATTTAAAGAGGTTTAATGTCCTATTATGAGTTGCTGTCTGAATTAGAAGAATGTGTGTGAACAGTTTCCATCACAGTCTGGCACAGGGAAGACAGAGGATGTTAAATGATAATTTAGGGGTCACTTGTGCTAATTCAAGACTCTACACAATTGTTCATTTACTTAATTAGCTTGTAAAATAAAGTGATGTCTTATGGTTCCTGATACTCCTCAGAGGGCTCATAAACATATAATATTAGCAGATTTCACTGCATTCTCATAACCTCTTCTAAGAGAGAGAAAGTTTGAAAGTTTTGTGGAATGTAAAACTGAAGAGTTAGACCTTGACAGGCAGATAGGAATAGGGCTCTGGGGGAGGCCCAACAAGAAGGAAGTACCAGAACATCACAAAAAGGGAGGGCAGACTCGAAACATGATATCAAAAGCATATCAGGAGGAAAGTCCCAAGCCACAAATCAAGAAACAGCATGAGCAGCACCACCCCTAGACTCCATGCCTGAGCACTGCTGCAGAAACCCTGAAGTGATCTTCACTGAACAAGCTTCCTTCGGGACCTCCCCACGCACCCCCTTGTGGGGGCTGTTTTGTCTTTTTATCTGTCCTTGCCTAAATCTTCCCAGACTTGCCGGCTGCTTCTTTAACAAAACTCTGACTTGGTTCACTGTTGAGTGACAAAGGGGTTCATGCTTCATTTCTCTGGCCATGGTTCCTGCTTCATTGTGTGTCAAAATTGTGACTATAATTCTGACAGTAACTCAGGGTATGTGATCCCTGAACAAACCACATACCTGCCACCACTACCACCACAGCCACAGCCACTGCTTCGCAGCGCAGATGCAGGAATGTGGTGGAGCTTTTCTTGGGACTATTGGCCTGCCGTAAATGAGCTCAGATGATTGACAGGACAACCCTGTGCCTGCTCATTTGTACTCTGTGTTCCAGTACTACCAGATAAAAGGTCCTATTTTAATCCTACATCTTCACATTGGAAGGATGATTTGTTTGAGACTAAATAAAGGGTAAGAGTTTAAACTGGGTACAATATTTATCCACCAAAGTGTCATGTAGGGTTGAAAAGTAAATACCGTTAGAGAGAACACAATACCTTTTGATCCTATTGAAGTGTGCTGAGCCTCTGTGAAGCAGACTAATGGGGAAAATTGGATTCTGACAGAAGTCGGGAGAACAGTGGGGTAGCACTGTGGGCTGTGGGGCAGGAAGGGTGGCTGCAGTGCTGGAAGTGGTAATCATTCGGACCAGCCCTGCCTCAAACTTTTCAAAAGACATGGGGTGAGTAGTCACTCCTGCACAATATTTATTCTATGGCTGCAAATTATGGCCAACTATTAAGAGTTACCATGAGCCATAGGAAGGTGAGGGAAACAAAGGTTTGTAAGGTTCAATGAATGTGAGGTGAGAAAACAAAAAAATATTGTAGTTGTATAATCAGGATTGGCATGATTTGATGACTTCTGTAAAGGGCTTTCTATCAATAGCTTATGTTCCATAAAGATCACCTTCCTCTGGTACTCCAAATTCCTTATTTAGGATTTTTCTTTTGTATTAAGAATGCATTATGTCATGGAATACTATTCAGGAATCAAAAAAGAGAAACTCCTGCCATTCGCAGCAACATGGATGGAGCTGGAAGGGATTCTACTCAGTGAAATAAGTCAGAAGGATAAAGAAAAATATGGGATGGTTTCACTTACAGGAATAATATAGGGAAACCAAATAAGTGATCATGAAAATAGTAATAATAAATAAAAAGCCAAAATTAACAGGCAACTATAAACCAGAGACATTCTGCAGGGGAGGGGGAGACAGAGGGATCAAAAGAGGGGAGGGAAGAGCACAAGGGACTATGGTGATGGTTCATGGGGACTTGGTGGTGGGAATTTTATAGGGACTACACCTGAGAAAGCAAATATTGTACAAAAAATGAACAATGATGTAATATATACTAATAAACAATTTTTTAAAAAAATAATGCATTGTGTCTCTAAGAATCCCATTTTTTTTTTCAAGATTTATTTATTTATTTATACAAGCACTGGGTACAGTCAGAAGCACGGGAGGGTGAGAGGATTCACCAGAGCCAGAGCGGGGAACAGAACCAGGCAGACTGATGAAATACACTGATGAGGGGAGCAGTGGGAGGCAGGAGAGGTCGGTCACGCCATGTGGGACCCTCGCTGGCAGCCGGGGATCCAACCGGTGCTGCAGAGGCTGCGGGAAGCTTTGCAGCCCAGCTTTCAACCGCTGCGCCACCAGGGGAGGCCCAAGAATCCTAATTTTATAACTCACATAGCCCACAGGAGAAATAAGGTATTATTAAGCAACACATCTTTTAATGTGTTTATATGTGACACCCTGCTCTAAAAGTGAGGGACTTAATGTGTATCCTAAGGTAGATCAGCTTTGATGGAGATGAGATGGGAAAGGAGAGGTGTGGGGCATGAGGCACAGCACATAATGGTAGGTTCAGGTGAGATGAGATGACAGGGCAAACACAGAAAAGCTGGAGACAACTGGATATAAGAAGTAGGAAAAGCTGAGAAAGATATCCTCAGTGGAAATAAAGAAGAGGCAGATTACCCATTAGATTTGCTAAAAGTTTCTGCTTGAAGTCAAGGACCATCTAGAATACCATATCAAAATTGTCCTTGCCTTTAAGTGACCTGGGACCAGTGCAGTGAAGTCAATATGAGATCCTTTCCCACCCTAAACCTTTCTTCTTCACTCTGTGAAATGAGGAAAATTGGAGTAGATGACCTCTGGGGCCCATTCAAAGGTTAATACTCCTGTTTATTAAGGTTAATACACTCTGTGTATGTCAGGATGATGAATACGCTGCAAGTACCTCACTGTTTCCTCCACATAAACCTTGAAGTTATCAATAACCAAGTGTGATGTGCTTCTGCTGAGCTCAGACACAGCCTTCAGGTTCTTTTCTTTTTTGTGTATAGAAGAACTGAGCTGTAGGCCAGAGGTGCGGGGGGTGAGAGGATTCACCAGAGACAAAGTGGGGAACACGTGAATCTACTGAGATACACTGCTAAGGGGGAGCAGCAGGAGAGACAAGAGAGGTCCACTGTACCATATGGGGGTTAGCTCCCCGGCCAGGGATCAAACTCAGGCCATACTGGTGTTAGTGGTAAGACTTAACCCCTAGGCCACCAAGGAGGGCCTATGATTGTTTTCAAGGTGGCAGCCACTAAGAATCTCAGAGGTGGTCAGGACTTGACATTCATGTGCCATCATGGACAAATGTATTTAAAATCCAAAACTGTCTCAAAGACTTGCACAAATGGTAAGAGACACTCCAAAATAGGAATTTAATTGTCTTAGAACTGAGCAAATTCCTATGGATATTATATGGGTGGGAGCAGGAGGCAGACATAATCAGCTGATGCATGAGGAGAGTTGAAATTTCTGAGTAGAGATATTCTTCCTTGCCCCTCATTTTCCGTAATGACCGCCTTCCTCCATAGTTAATATCTCCTCTGACATGGACAAAATGCTGAAAGCAGTTCAAAGAGAGAGACAACTAGTGCACATCCGAATGAAAAGACCTGGGCCTCCCTAGTGGTGCAGGGGGTTGAGCACAGTGCTGTGAATCTGTCTGCAGCCTTTGCAGTGTGGGTTCCATCCCCAGGCGGCCAGGGAGATAACCACATGGCACAGCAGACCTCTCCTGTTTCGCCCACTGCTCCCCTCAGCAGTGTTTTCAGTCAGTCTGCCTGTTCTGCTCCCTACTCTGTCTCTGGTGAATCCTCTCACCCTCCGACACCTCTGGGCTGTACCCCACTTCTTGTCTGCATAACTATATAAATCTTAAAAAAAAAGAATGGAAAGAACTGGTTTGCATTTAACAGTGTGATCTTGGGTAAATAGGACTTGTTTCCATATCTTTAAAGTGCAGATAAAAATATAAGGTGAAAGCAAACCTGGCACCTTTCATGCATGCAGTTGAACTCCTTTGCTAGTCATCTGTATCTTGGGATGCTCTTGCAGCTGATTGAAAACATACAAATTTCAGACCACCTGCTACTATTCTGAAAAGCTCAGTGGCATAAGGCTGGCAGAGAATTTTTGGGCATTAATAAATACTCTGAGTGAATTCTATAGGGGGGTCTCTAAATTTCTCTTCCTTTTGCCATTCAGCAAGGACCTGACTGCAAAGCAATCCCTCATCTTTCCTTCCGGAATCTAGGGTGTCTGCCTCAGCCAGAGACAAATCAACAGAGCAGGCGAAATCACATCCCTATCAGATTCAGAAATGAATCCCTAAAGCCCTACAGTACAAGGCTCAGGGAAGATACTATTAACCAGAATTTTGTCACCACTTCACTTACTATGTCTTTTATATGCCTGGTGGCAGAACAGTGTTCTGGAGAACTTTGATGTGAAACAAAGGATATTCTCAAAAAGAAGAAAGTCATAGATATAAAGAAATCAGTGAGGGACTTAATGTTACCTGCTTTAATGGTACAAAAACATATGGAGGAGGTTGAAACATAGCAGAGATTTAAATTAATGACTCTCAAGAATGTTTGATGGATTAGAGACTAAAGTAGAAAAAAATAAACAGAGGTTAAGGGGTCATGCACCAAAAATATTTATTATTTAAAATCAACTTCAAGAATCTTTGAATAGAGCAGGAGCCCTGATCACTGGACCCTAAATCTTGCTTTGCTTAAGTATATTAGTCCCCTGTTTATAACTGAGACTAGAGAATCCTACAGTGGGATTCCAGAATAAATCCCACAGTAAGGTGGCTAGCTGAATGTGGATGGCACAACTGTTCCTACATCCCAAACCAAGATACCAGCAGACTCCAAGAATTTGACTCCAAGAATTTGAAAGAATAGAGAAGCAGGAAATGAGAAAGAGGAAGTTATAATGACCTATTAGACACAGAGTGTCGATGCATTTTTTTATCAGGAAGGAATATTGAAAAGACATGTATTCAATCCTCACTGAGTCATTAATTCCCACATTGTGTTTTCACTCTTGACAAAAATATCTTCACAGCAAATCATTCAATGTAATGCTCATATAGTCCAAGGGGCCCTGTCTACAGAGCAACACCATCCATTTGGTCATTTTCTTCCCGCCATGGACGAGCGACCACAGGGAGAAACTCTTGGTGATAAGTTCAAACTCTAGTGAGAGCAGTTGGCAAGTCTGAGACAATAGAAAAGAGCATAAAAAGTGGGATTTTAGGGGTTTCCCCGGTGGCACAGCTGGTTGAGCGCAGCACTGTGCAGCTGTCCATGGCCTCTGCAGCGCAGGTTCAATTCCCGGCTGGCCAGGGAGAGTCCCACATGGCATAGCAGACCTCTCCTGTCTAGCCTGCTGCTCCCCTCAGCAGTTCTTTCATTCTGCCTGTTCTGTTCCCCTCTCTGTCACTGGTGAATCCCCTCTTTAAAAAAAAAAGTGGGATTTTACATAAAACAGAACCTGACAGAATATATGTTTCACCAATATGAAAAGGACCAAGAGAGCTAGAGAAAGGTAGAGGATGGGACGAAAATCCTCAGGAGGGATTGGGAGTTCTTCATCTCTGTATTCTTCCCTCTACTTAGCACAGAACTTAGCCAAAGCAGACTCACAAAAACAATGTAATTTTTAAATGACTAAAATCTAACCAACTAAAACCAGAGGCTGTTTTCTGATGGCTCTGCCACAGCCGTGAAGAAATAAAAACAAAGGGTCCAATTGGACTTATTACTTAGCATCCAAAGGAGATTCCAGGAAAAAAAAATTACTTTCAGAAGCATAATAACCCAATAATATTTCCAGAAGCAACAAAAATTAAAATGAGAATGATGTGCAAAAGTTGCAATATGATCATAAACAAATAAATCTTTTAGGAACTCAGTGTTGGACTTCAGATTAGCAAGACTTTGGTTATGTCTCTCCCAGACTAAACATTCTAGAATTCTAAATAACTTGTGCATGTTTGAGTGGAACAACTTGGGTCTATTTTGAGAAAATACCACGTTGATAACCCTGAACACTTCTGAATATAGAACTGAATTAACTTATTTCAGTTAGCATGATCCCTTTCAACTCTACCATGTAGAAAATGGCATGAGCTTGTCTTTTTTGATTGTTGAGTAATATCCCATTGTGTATCTATACCACATCTTGATCCATTTGCCTGTTTGGGGGCATTTGGGTTTTTTCCACATCTTGGCTATTGTAACTAGTGTTACCATAAACACAGGAGTGCAGGTTTCCTTTCAAATTAGTGTTTTTGTGTTCTTTGAATAGATTTCTAGGAGCAGAATCATTGGGTCACATGGTAGATCAATTTTTAGTGTTTTGAGGAGCTTCCACACAAATCTTTCAATAGTGGCTGGACCACACAGCTTTCCATAGTACACTGAACTCCCACCAGCAGTGTAAGAGAGTTCCTTTTTCTCCACATCCTTGCCAACATTTGTTCTTTCAAGTTTTTTTTTAATATGAACCATTCACACTAGTGTGTATCTCATTGTGTGTATCTCATTGTGGTTTTGATTTGCATTTCCCAGACAATTAGTAATGCTGAAACCATTTTCATATGACTGTTGGTCATTTGCACTTTTTCTTTGAAGAAGTGTTTTTTAGTTCTTCTGCCAATTTTTTGACGGGGTTGTTTGCTTTGCTTTTGTTGAGTTGTGCAAGCTCTTTGTAGATCTTTGATATCAGTCCTTTATCCATTGTCTGATATGCAAATATTTTCTCACATTCAGTAGGATGTCTCTTTGTTGTAATAACTGTCTCTTTGGCTCCACCCACATCATGGTAGATGCCAACCTATTTCTTAAAAACAACTTTGGAAAAAGGATGGTTATGAGCTCCTGGCAAAACCCAGACTCCTCGAACTATTGTAAAATACCAGAGAGTTCAAGAGCTGGAGAAAGAACCCATTCTGCACAGGCATCCATCCCACAGGGAAGGGCATCCCACCTGGTTGCCAGCTGACACCTCCCAGCAGACTCGGCCCCAGTCTGGGGCTCCCAGAGCCATATCCTGCATCTGAGCTCCCCAGACATGCCCAGGTGAGCAGTCCTGACCCAGCACCAGCAGGTGATGCCTTGAGAGTAGACAGAGCCCTGAACCACAAACAATTCTCTTTTTTTTGCCTTTCCCCCCTCCTCTTCTCTTTTCTTTTTCCTTCTTCCTCTTCTTCTCTCTCTCTCTCTCTCTCTCTCTCTCTCTCTCTCTCTCTCTCTCCTCTCCTCTCCTCTCTTCTCTTCTCCTTCTCCCTCTTCTCTCTCTCTCTCTCTCTCTCTCTCTCTCTCTCTCTCTCTCTCTCTCTGAGCTGCAACTGAGAGGGACCTAGCAGTTCAATCCAAAAGGGCATCCCATTCAGCCTACGAGTGACTTCCAGTGGGCTGGGCCCCAGCCCATGACTTGCTGTGCTGTTCCCCACATCAGGGACACTTGGCTTCCCCAGTGAGTACCTAAGAACCCAGCCCTGACCACCAGCTCCTAGGGAGTGTCAGAGCTCTAAGCCACATCCTTGAAGGATCTAGCAGTTCACCACATGCACCAGCTGCATCAGGGAGGATATCCCACTCAGCCTGCTGGCACCATCCAGAGGATCAGGCCACAGACAGTGACTCACGGTACTGTGCCTGCACTGGGAACCTTCTGCTACCCCCGAGTAAACACCACTGACCCCAGAACCAGCTCCAAGCCCCTCTGGAATGGACAGAAAATGGACAGAGGCCCGAGATGCAACCTTGCTCACTGTGGAACCAGCCATACTGAGAAGAACATCCTACTCAATTTTCTGGCTCCTCCTTGCAGACTGGTTCTTAGGTCTGTGGTGCCGTGCCCTACATCAGGGACCCCCATCAGGAATCCTCCAGGATTCCTGGAGGAACCCCTGCCCTCCTGGCCACCAGACACCCTCAGCCCCTGCTCCCAGGAAAGATGAGATCTCAACAACCTAATCTCTGGACTCAGTGCCCACCCTTCCCTCTCAGCCACCAGAGTGAGGCCTGTGAAAACATGGGGGTGGGGGTGCTAGCATCACCCCAGGTCCCACAAGACCCCAACATCAAGTAAACACAGAACTGTGGGGGAGAAGGACTCATACACAACAAAAACACCAACAACAGCAGAGCAAACAACAGAAAGAGGGAAAAACACAAATGGCCAAGGAAGACCTCAAGGGAGCAATAAAGCACAGAAACTTCAGAACCTACCAACATCAACACAGAACCCTCCTTCCTATCAGATGAGGAATTCAAAATAGCTGTAAATAAGAGAGTCAAAGAAATCAAACAAAGCTCAGAATGACAAATGAGAAATGTATGAAGAAATGCAGAAAAGGAAAAGAAGCATAATCAATGAACAGAACACAATAGAAATTTTAAATAAGAAAACAGAGGAGCTGCACATATGAAAAGATAAGTGAAGGAGCTGAGAAAATGTTTTTTAAAAAGACCTTGAAAAGTTAATGAGTATAAAGTTTTTTTTTTTTCCATGTAAATATCAATGTTACTTTAGAAGATGACCTGGGAGGAGAAATAGGAGTCATTGTCCTTGGATGATTAAAGAACTTTGGTCTGTTAAGTACAAGGTTTAATCAGCAAAATGGTTTATATTAGATGCTTAATAAATGTTTATAAAACATGACTATGTAATAGACATAAAAATGTTTATAAAAATGAATAATCAAATGTCCTACAGAGATGGAGAGATGAAATAATTAGGAAGCCCAGTACTGTTAGTTATAGTTTAATACTGTTTAGTTATAGTTATAGTTTATATTTTTGGGGACACATGTGCAAGATGGTTTTGAGAAAGTCCCTTCCCTTCCTCATATTGTTCATATTTAAATGAGCAGGTGGGAAAATTAATGATTGATGAAAGAGTGGAGACAAAGATAAAGTATTCCTATCTCATCCCATGCAGTTGGAAAAAAAAAAAAAACATGGTTCAAGAAGGAAGCTCAGTGTGATTTGGGGTACCCCATGCTCCCTAGAAGCACAGCAGTGAGTATGAGTTTGGTTGCCTCTTCAAGAAGTCTTCATTGCTTTGTTTCCTAGGTAATAGGAAAAATGTCAGAAAACATCATTAATCTAGCCCATCACTCTACAGCAGAGAGTGAAGGCTCCAGTCCCAGACGCCTCACTGAAATTTTACCAGCCTCATCTTCCTTCTGCAGGCATACTGGCTTCTCTTTAGCAGGAATTCAGTAAAATCCCTGCCAAATGCTAGGGACTTTGCCAGGATTAGCTACTTGAACACTCACAGCATTAATAAGAGCATTACAATTAATTTCTTTCAGATATGTAGGAAATTACATATCTCTCAGCAGATCTGAACTGAGATCTGGTGGAACAGATCTCAGCAGTTCACCTGTTTCACTGTCCAGTCCAGCCCATGCCTGTATGTCTTAAGAATGGACAGTCATTGTAGAATTCTCATCTGAATCTGAGACTCAGTCTCTTCCCCTGAAGGAAAGTCATTTCCTTCTGCTGGCGCAGATTTCCTTGAAAGAAAAGGATGATAGCTGAATGGACTGATGTGTTTATGTAAAACTGAGATGGAATTTTACTCTGTAATTAGTCTGTGAAAACTGATTAATGAAAATTTCATGACACCTTCAAAATGCTATTTGTATGGCTTACAATTACCATCATTTCTGAAGGCTGAGAGTCCAATATATGATTAATGGGGGCTCAGAGCTTTACAACATTGTGAAAGGAAGACACAGAAAGCCGAAGTTGGAAGCTGGTGCCAGGAAATTTGCCATCAGCTGGGGTGTGTGGGAATCTGATGGGGAAAGGTATATAATTTTGGAGAATTTAGGAGCCAGGGCCCCAAATTCTTCCTGTGATAGCAGTACCAGATCCTTCTCCCAGAGCTTCCTACTAAGAGAAACATATGGCTAGACCAGTCAGTTAACAAAAAGAAACCCCACCAACTGGGAGAACATTTTTGCACACAACACTAATGATAAAGGACTGATCACAAAAATCTACAGAGCTGATGAGACTCAGCAACAACAAAGAAAATAACCCAGTCAAAAAATGGGCAGAAGAGCTAAAAAGAAACTTCTCTGAAGAGGAAATGCAAATGGCCAACAGGCATATGAAAAAATATTCAACATCACTTGTAATCAGGGAAATGAAAATCAAAACTACCATGAGATACCATCTTACACCAGTGAGAATGGCACATATTAAAAAAACTAGCAACAACAAATGTTGGCGAGGGTGTGGAGAAAAAGGAACTCTTCTTCACTGCTGGTGGGAGTGCAAACTGGTCCAACCACTATGGAGAGCTGTGTGGAGATTTCTGGACCTACTAAACATAGAGCTTCCATATGATCCAGCAATTCCACTCCTAGGTATTTACTCAAAGGACACAGAAACATCCATTCCAAAGAACACCTGCACCCCTATGTTTATAGCAGCACTGTTTACAATAGCTAAGCTTTGGAAACAGCCCAAATGCCCAAAAATAGATGACTGGATCAAGATGTGGTACATATATACCATGGAATATTACTCAGCATTCAAAAAAGATAAACACATGCAGTTTGCAGCAACATGGATGGCGCTGCAAGGGATCATGCTCAGCAAAATAAGCCAAAAAGAAAAAGAAAAATACCGGATGGTCTCACTCATAGCAGGAATCTAGAAAACTTAAATAAGGGACCAGGAAAATGAATAACTATAAGAAAGTGAAAATCAAAATCAACAAAAAACTATGAACCAGAGACACTTTTTGGGGGTGAGGGGTGGGAGGGGAGGGATTGGGTCAGAATGGGGGGGCTGCAATTGTATGGGGAATATAAAAATAAAATTTATTATTTAAAAAAAAAAAAGAATTGTCTAGCATGTCTCTACTACGTGCAACATGCTATTCTAGATGGGGCACGTTCTGCCCTTCCTTGTAAGTTTCATCAAAAGGTATCACCTCTCAGAGGTTGCATTGTCCTGCCACATGAGGCTGCTAGGATTTGACATGAATGGGCTTAAGGAATTCACAGTGAGCCTATTTCTCTCCCTTCTAGTTCCCACAGAGTAAGCACAGAGTGGACACACAAGAGATGCTCCTTATTCACTAGCTGGCTTAGATTAAGTGGAGCCTGGACACAGAAGAGTAAGCAGCCACAAATAAGTTTACTTCCTCTCCCATCTATTGCTTTTCTTGTATTGTTGGAAGGTGTACTACCTACCCCAAAGGGCAATTATAGATGGGTAAAGAAAATGGCCTGTTTTAAGGCTAAGCATCTTCAATCAACTGGTGTATTGTTATGAAGTGCTTAGAGAACCTCAAATTAGAAATGTTATTCCAATTATTTTGAACTCTTCCAGTTGTATAGAATCCACCACATTCTAACAGAATCAAAGAAGGGCAACTTTCCCACTCACGCCTAAACTCTTGGAAATTCCCAGATCCCCTGTACCAGTTCCAAACCCAGCATAATGTTTATGAACTATTCTGTTACAATTTCTTTTTCTCTCTTAAATGTAGAACTCAACAGATTTACACAGTTCACTTGAGGCTTACTCTGGCAATTGTGATATGGTAGGAAAATGATTTCTGTTAGAAAACAAAGTGCCATGTGGGTTGCTCCCTGGCCAGGTGGGGATGGGGTTCTAACTCCAGCTGGTGGCTGGCAATAGTTTGATAGCTGTGTCCTGCACCAACAGGGAGACCCTCTCCCTAGTTTCAAAATCCATTTTCAGATGGAAAAAACTTCAGTTCATGAATGGTAAGTGAAATATCTTTGGTCTCATAACCAGTAGTTTTCAAAGCTAGGATTCGCTGGCTCTTTAATGCTATGTGCAAAATCTCAAGTGGCAAGTTACATTATGCTGCTTCCAACAAAGAATTTCCTTTCAGGGAGAGAATTCAATGACTAACACTAATATTCAGGTCCTCTTGTCAACTGAAGTTTTTGATAAAATGAACAATAGTGTCTGGTTGTCTAACAGTCTCTTGTGAGTTGTGGCCTAATTTTTCAGACTCCATTCAATCCCTCATGCTTGATACATCAATTAGATAAATTTCAGGGACCACCAAAGCTAAGAAGAGGTAGAGGGCTATGCTAAATTCACAGAGGTGTTGCTACACTGGGGGTCCCAGCCTGGATAACCTCTTTCTACAGCCCTTCTCTTCTAAGGCCATAAGCTTTTATCCCTTCAACCTCAGGAGGCTTTATGGTTTTTGCGTGAGGCTCTCTGGTGTTCACTATATCTGCATGGCACAGATTTCTGAGCTATTTTGGTGAGAGGCTTGCCCCATGTTGTTCTCACATGAAAGATTTCCCAAATGCTTTATAATTCTACAGATCAGTTTTCTCTTGACTTTTCTTTTAAGTAAAGGCTCTGTCCGCAGCAAGGAGTCTTAGCAGCTGTTTTTGTGATGTCATTTCAGGGTCAAGAAGAAGGCATCTCTGACCCTCACAAATTATGTCCCCATCTGTTCAACAGTGTCTAAAAATTCACAGAAATGTATTTCTTTAAGTTGTGCCTTCTCTTATTTCCCATAATCCAAATACCTCATGGGAAGGTTGATTATTGAACTTTTCTAGTTGATTACATCCCACATAGTCTCAATTTATCAGATCCCCCACACAGAGGAAATTTTGAAAAACCAGAAGCAGAAAGGGAAGCCTCAGAACTTAAGACTGTATTAAAGGCACGGAAGAACTGGGGTGGATGGGGAAGGATTATGCTGAGCATAGTAATAAGAACACAAATACCAAGTACCAGATGCTTTCATTCATTGGTGGAATATATCTATAAAGGATAAGACAAAATCAAGCCAAAAACAAACCCTAGAAATCTGACTGCAGACCCAAGGCAGAGGAAGAAGGGGAGAGTGAAGAGCAAAGCGGGAAGTGAGGAGGAGGCCCAAGGGACTATGGCAGAGGATTACAGACACCCAGGTGTGGGTGCAGTGTGGCAATATATAGTTAAAGAGGTGTGAATTTATACCTCTGAATCATAAGCAGGGTTGCAAAATAACGTTACCTCAAAAAATAATACAATTTTTAACATATTTAACATTTTATTTTTTATATTTTTTAATTTATTTTAACATTTATCATTTTTAAATTTTTTTAAAGATTTATTTATTTATTTATACAAGCTCTAGGTATCATCAGAAGCGCTGGAGGGTGAGAGAATCCACCAGAGCCAGAGCGGGGAGCAGAGCAGGCAGAAGGACCGAAGTACACTGCTGAGGGGAGCAGCGGGCAGCAGGAGAGGTCTGCGCGCCATGTGGGACCCTCCTCTGGTGGCCGGGGAGCAGCTGGCGATAGAACTGGCGCTGCAGAGGCTGTGGGCAGCTTCACAACCCAGCACTCAATTGCTGCACCACCAGGGAGGCCCTGCAGGGCCCTTTTGAATTAATGATTCTGTGTCCCTTGGGTAAATACCTAGGAGTGGAATTGCTGGATCATATGGAAGCTCTATCTTTAGTAGGTTGAGGAATCTCCGTACAGCTTTCCATAGTGGTTGGACCAGTTTGCACTCCCACCAGCAGTGCAGGAGAGTTCCTTTTCCTCCACATCCTCGACAACATTTGTTGTTGCTAGTTTTTTTAATATGTGCCATTCTCACTGGTGTAAGATGGTATCTCATTGTAGTTTTGATTTGCATTTCCCTGATTACAAGTGATGCTGAACATTTTTTCATATGCCTGTTGGCCATTTGCATTTCCTCTTTGGAGAAGTTTCTTTTTAGCTCTTCTGCCCATTTTTTCTTAAAGATTTATTTATTTATTTATACAAGCACTGGGTACAGTCAGAAGCACAGGAGGGTGAGAGGATTCAACAGAGCCAGAGTGGGGAACAGAACAGGCAGACCAATGAAATACACTGCTGAAGGGAGCAGCGGGCGGCAGGAGAGGTCTGCACGCGATGTGGGACCCTCGCGGGCAGCCAGGGATCAAACAGGAGCTGCACAGGCTGTGGCCAGCTTTGCAGCCCAGCACTCAACCGCTGCGCCACCAGGGGTGGCCCCCTTCTGCCCATTCTTTGACTGGATTATTTTCTTTGTTTATATTGAGTCTCATCAGCTCTTTGTAGATTTTTGTCATCAGTCCTTTATCATTAGTGTTGTGTGAAAAAATTTTCTCCCAGTCAGTGGGGCTTCTCTTTGTTTTGGTTATTGTCTCTTTTACTTTAATTTGATGTAGTCCCGGCTGTTTATCTTTGCTTTCACTATCACTGCTTTGGGTGATGGGTTTGTAAAGATGTCTTTGAGGTGCATGTCATATAGTGTTTTGCCTGTATTTCCTTCTATATATTTTATGGTTTCAGGTCTTATGCCAAGTTCTTTAATACATTTTGAGTTGGTTTTTGTGCATGGTGTGAGGTAGTAGTCAAGCATCATTCTTTTGCATGTGGTGACCCAGTTTTGCCAGCACCATTTATTGAACAAACTTTCTTTGCTACATTGCATATTCTTTGCTCCTTTGTCAAAAATTAGTTGACTGTAAATCTGTGTGTTTATTTCTGGATTTTCTATTCAGTTCCTTTGGTCCATGTGTCTGTTCTTGTTCCAATACCATGCAGTTTTGATTATTATGGCTTTGTAGTATAGTTTGAAGTCTGGGCATGTGATGCCTCCATTGCCTTCTTTTTTTTTTTTCCAGGAGAGTTTTGGCTATTCAGGGTTTTTGGTGGCTCCATACAAATTTCATCAACATTTATTTTATTTCTTTGAAGAATGTCATTGAAATTTTTATTGGAATAGCATTGAATCTGTAAGTTGTTTTAGTAGGATGGCCATTTTGATAATGTTAATTCTTCCAATCCATGAGCATTGATTGATTGATTTTGGGATGTTGAACCTGGAATAAATCCTACTATTGTCCCTGAATAAATCCTACTTGGTCATGGTGAATTATCTTATGGATATATTGTTGGATTCTGATAGCTAAAATTTTATTGAGGATTTTTGCATCAGTGTTCTTTAGAGAGATTGGCCTGTAGTTTTCTCTTTTTTGTGTTGTCCTGGAACAAGGACTTTCTAATGGGCGCTATTCGGTTCTTGTCTGTTTTGCCTTCCTTGAGCATTGATTGACTATGTCTCCTCTCTTGGAACTCTTTTTCCCTTGAAGTTCCTAGTCCTTGCTGGAAAGAGGGATGGGGAAGAGGTGGAGTAGCTCATTAAGATATGGACTCTGGATTCAGACAGGTAAGATTAAATCCAAGATCTTTCTGTTCATGAATTTTGTGACCCAGTACTAATTGGTACTAAACTATTCAATCAGATTTCTTCATTAAAAAAAGTGGAGATTTGAGAGTTTCTGTCTCATCATCTTGCTATGAAGACTGTGCAAAATAATCACTGCTAACATTGTACAGCCCTGTACACATAGGATGCAATCAATAAATTATAGTCATGATTTTTATTAAAGCCATTCTCTTGTTTATTTTTTCATAGAAGACCTGGGGTGTAGGCCAGAGGTGTGGAGGGCTGAGAGGGTCACCAAAAACAGAGTGGGAAGCCTAACAGGCACATCTACTGATATACACTGCTGAGGGGAGCAGTGAGCGAGACAGGAGAGTTCCCCTGAGCCATATGTGGGTTGATTCCCTGATAGGGGAATCAAATTCAGGCCATTGTAGTGATAGTGCTGAGACTTAATCCCTAGGCCACCAGGGAGGCCCAGTAGCTAGGATTTTGATACTTTAAAACCCTTTGTTGTTACTTTTCTCTATCCAGTTCCCTCTCATTCACCTGTTACTCTTAGGGTTCCATTCTCTTTTGTATTTTACTCTGTATACTTTTTAAGATTCTCATCTACTCCACAGCATCAATTTTCCAGTATGTCTTAATAATTCTTAATTCTCATTTCTATGTGGCAGCTATAACTATGAGCTCACCCAAAATTACTTCCTCTACCTGTCTGATACACTGCTGAACTTCATTTCCCAGCTTCCCTTGTAGTTTTATAATTAGCACATGAGTGACTTATGCCATTGGGATATGATGTAAATGGAATGAATCACATATAAGATGGGTCTATAAGACAACAGCCATGTTATCAAAGATACCTGCCATGTGATCTTCCTCTTCCCTTTTGCTAGTTGATACATGTGATCCTGAAGAAAACCCACAGGCCCTTGGAAACAGTGAGAACAAAAAATTGAAGAACTCGTTGTCTGCCAGTGACTATAAAGAAGAGCACATGGCCTTTGCATGAGCCAAAAATAAATGCTTACTGGGTTAAGATGCCAACATATTAAAGGACTGTTTCTACAGTAACTAATGCTAATTACCCTAATGAATATACCTTTTATCTAGCTGCCTACTAGTTCTTTCACTTAGATATTTCTCCTGCAAATCAAGTTCTAAATTACTAAATTGAATTCACAATTCTTGAAATTTTCTCACTAGGCAAACAATAGCAGTGAGATTATCTTCAGAGTCTGCTGCATTTCACTTCACAGAATTGGTGTTACTTTGGTGAATTCTCGAGTGTCTTCAGTCAATCTCAGGAGTTGAAGATCTAATATTACAACATAACAAGAACAGCTCTGGATCTCATGAGTAGTGGTGCATCTGACCAGGATAGCAGGCCAATTTATTAAGCTAGAATAAAGATGCACTAATTTACAGAGAGAAATAGAACTGCCATGTTCAATGACTATTTGAACCAGCCTCACTAGCATATTGCCTCCCTTTAGAACACTGCAAGCAAATCACTTTAAAATCAGAAGTAAGACTGGGACTATATCAAATTAAAGAGCTTCTGCAAAGCAAAAGAGACAATAACAAAAACAAAGAGAAACCCCACCAACTGGGAGAACATTTTTGCACACAACACTAATGATAAAGGACTGATCACAAAAATCTACAGAGCTGATGAGATGCAACAAAAACAAAGAAAATAATCCAATCAAAAATGGGCAGAATTGCTAAAAAGAAACTTCTCTGAAGAGGAAATGCAAATGGCCAACAGGCATATGAAAAAATGTTCAACATCACTTGTAATCAGGGAAATGCAAATCAAAACTACCATGAGATACCATCTTACATCAGTGAGAATGGCACATATTAAAAAAACTAGCAACAACAAATGTTGTCAAGGTTGTGGAGAAAAAGGAACTCTCCTGCATTGTTGGTCGGAGTGCAAACTGGTCCAACCACTATGGAGAGCTCTGTGGAGATTTCTTGACCTACTAAACATAGAGCTTCCAAATGATCCAGCAATTCCACTCCTAGGTATTTACCCAAAGGACACAGAAACATCAATTCCAAAGAGCACCTGCACCCCTATGTTTATAGCAGCACTATTTACAATAGCTAAGCTATGGAAACAACCCAAACGCCCAAAAATAGATGACTGGATCAAGAAGATGTGGTACATATACACCATGGAATATTACTCAGCATTCAAAAAAGATAAACACATGCAATTTGCAGCAACATGGATGGAGCTGGAAGGGATCATGCTCAGCGAAATAAACCAGAAAGAAAAAGAAAAATACCAGATGGTCTCACTCACAGCAGGAATCTAGAAAACTTAAATAAGGGACCAAGAAAAAGAATAACTATAAGAAGGAAAATATCAAAATCAACAAACAACTATGAACCAGAGACACTCTATGGGGGTGGGGGGTGGGGAAAGGAAGGATTGGGGTCAAAATAAGGGAGTTGTAATTGTATGGGGAATATAAAAATAAAATTTAAATTAAAAAAACAGGTTCTCACTGCATTTTACAAGCTGTTTCTTTTATAAATAATGACCTTCTCCTTTCATTCTTTCTGACTCTTGATAGAGGCACTCCTCCAATATTCCCCCTAGTGACCTATCACATCCATCTTTCATAAAACTATCAAATACAGATTTAAGAGCATAGATCTAACATAGATCTTAACATATCTAATTCTCTTGCTTACTAAACTATCCTCCACTAATTGATGAGTTGCCAAAGGTAAAGACTTTTCTATTTTAATTTTTACTAATTCCTAGTATAGTACATAGCACATAATAGTTACTTGATAAATATATTTAGAATGAATAAATTCATGAATGAGTCCTGGGTCAGTAGCTTGTTTGGACTACTTCAATATAAGTTTTAACTGTTTTACTTAATCCCTAAAGTAAAACTATTTTGTACTTGAGGACTGATCTCTAAAGAGTGTATGTCCTTTTATGTCCCTAGAGGCTTCAGCACAGTTGTAAGATTGAAATCCAAGATTTGAAACAGATCTGACTCTCACTTGCTAGCACCATTCTTTCTGTAAGATTGAAATCTCTGGATTTGAAACAGATCTGACTCTAAAAACCCAGGAAAACGAATAACTATAAGAAAGTGAAAATCTGGGAACCAGAGACACTTTCTGCAATTTACTGCAATTGTTGAATACAACAATAAAATTTATTATTAAAAAAAAAAAAAATCTCCCTCTGGTCTCATATTGAATGTTTTCAAAAGTTAGAAAAATAATGTAATTGCAGTTGCAAAGGAAATTATAATGTTTATATTTCAGAGAAATAACTTTTCAACTATTCATTTTTAGATAAACAGCAAAAATATCCTATAATTGCCAGACAAATCAGTTATTACATCAGCTTTCAGTGACTTCCCAGTTACAGCGGAGGAAAGATTTTTACCCACTTATATTAATCTATTGTGAGAATTTAAATGCTGAATGACCCTATGAGTTTGGGGCAAAAAATAATAAAATATTTTAAGATATCAAAAACTTGGAATTGAGTTCAATTTAAGAATTCTGAGCTGTTGCTAGTTTCTTAGATTATTTTTCTTCTTGAGTACAGAACTGCAGACTGGTCTGAAATAGCCTGCTTTTTTCCAGTAGCTCATTCTTAAATGAAAAGAAAAAGAGAAATCTGAAAAACAGACTTACCTTAACCAAAAACCAGATAAGTTAACTACCAGGAAAGAGCTGCTGAAGGAAATAAAAGCTACAGGGAGACAATATGTATGAATAGCTAATTAAGAACTGCTAGGTGAGCTCAACATTTTCACCTGCATTATGCCATTTCTTCAATAAGGAAAAATGACTTAAGGAAGATAAACATCTTGTCCAATGTCTCACAGAGAGTGTGGGCAGAATCACAGTTTAACCTATTTTGTGTTTTTTGTTGGAAGCTCACAAGGAACTTGTTTACCCATCCTTGCATGGAGATGCTAACCAAGAGAAAAGAAACCCAAGGAACCAAATGAAGGCCAAATGCATTTATGAGTAGTTGCTACTAACAGAACTAAACCAGTAAGCACAGTGAACCCATATATGTCCTTTCAAAAACCTAGACCTTGAAATGCATATAACACAGACGTCTCAAAGCCAAGGGAAATTAAAAGCTCAAAGAGAACAGCAGTGACCTACCAAAAGAAGGATTATTTTGCCTTTCATTTCCAGGAGGAGGGAGTTGGAATACACACCATCCTTTAGCAAATGCAGGACTAACATAAAGCAAGAAAAAAAATTCATACTGTCTGCATTCCAATATAATGGCCCTACCTTCTGGTTTATATGATTCGTTGGTACTAGTCATTCCTCCCAGAATAAAATGGGAGTCAAATGTCACTGTTCATATGTCCCCTCAGGACATAATCAGTAATTTGACATTCACAGAATATAGAACTGAATTAACAGCATCTCCATAATGTAGTCCAGAAACAACTTGAAGGTAAATAGACATGGATTCAGCTCCATTAATATCCCCACAGTATCCAGTAGTGCTGAACGTGTAATGGTAATAGAATAAGGGAATAAGGGGCCTCCCCTGGTGGCGCAGCGGTTGAGCGCTGGGCTGCAAAGCTGCCTCAGCCTCTGCAGCACCAGTTCGATCCCCGGCCACCTGAGAGGATTCCACATGGCGCGCAGACCTCTCCTGCCAGACCTCTCCTGCCACGCCTGCTGCTCCCCTCAGCAGTGTACTTCGGTCCTTCTGCCTGTTCTGCTCCTCGCTCTGGCTCTGGTGAATTCACTCACCCTCCTGCGCTTCTGACTGTACCTACTACTTGCATAAATAAATAAATGAATCTTAAAAAAAAGTTTAATTGTGCATACTTGATTCAAATAAGTTTTGGAAGTGGACATTATAAAACCTGAAGTGAAAATATGATGTGGCATTTCATTAATTGCAGGTGAACCAGGTCATATCTGATTAATCCATATAAACGGTCTCCAGTCTAAAGCAAAGGCAAGTGTAAATATTGTACCTACTTTATTCTTATATCTTACATATTCAGAGAGTGATTCATTCAAGAATTCAAAATAATAGCTATTATTTTCATCAAATAGCTCAATATACGGAAAAAATTTGACTTCATCAAATTTTAAGCTGTGGGAATTTCTCAGAAAAAAATGACTAATCCTCTGCTCTTGAAGAAAATCTAGTGGATTAGCTAAATTGGGTCTCTGATCCCCAATCTCATTAATTCACATATGTGCTTTAATTAAATTTTTAATTCAGAATTTTTATGAAATATTACTCCTTAAAACCCCCTTGAGAGGGAGTTGAGTGTTTGTAATATTCTTTGGGTTCTCAGTCTCAAAAAACCAAAAAGAGGCTACTGGAACAAAGAGGGAAAAAAACATAATAAAATAGAAAGCAAAAATTTTTGTCAATGCCCTTAAAGTATTTTTAGTATAAGGAGGCCAAGGAAATCTAGGGTCAAAAACCCAGTCCCAAATATGAAAAACAGAAATATGTATAGGGCCTCTCTGGTGGCCTAGGGCTTAAGTCTCAGTGCAATCCCCACTCCAGCCTGAGTTCCATCCCAAGCCAGGGAGCTAACCCACATATGGTGCGGCAGACCTCTCCTGTTTCACCTGCTGCTCTCTTAGAAGTATATTTCAGTAGATCTGCCTGTCTGCTCCCTGCTTCATCTCTGATGGATCCTCTCACCTCCTACACCTCTGGCCTATACCCCAGTTCTTCTACACAAAAGAGAAGAAAAGAAAAGAAAAGAAACATGTATAGCTAAGTATAAGACCAATGAATGGTTAAGAGAAACAGCAAGAAATGTGAATTTCATGTAGTATATACACATATTGGATTACAATGAGACACACCTGAAAAAATATAATGTTATAATGCAATGTTGCTGCAATGAGAATAAACAGAATAGTTATTAAAATTTTCATTTCTATATAAATATTATCAATTTACAACTTTAATAATCACCAATTATATGTTTTGTGCCCTTTAATTTTGTAAGCACATTTTGAATATATTGAAGAAAAAGTAACCTATAAAAATGTATATGTAAAATTAATAAAAGATATATAGTTCACCTCAGTAATATCTTTAAAGACACATCACCCAAAGCAAATATACTGAAGGAAAGGAAAAATAGCTGGGACTATATCAAATTAAAGAGCTTATGTACAGCAAAAGAGACATTAACCAAAACAAAGAGACACCCCCACTGATTAGGAGAAAAAAATTGCACACGATACTAATGATAGGGTACTGATCACAAAGATCTACAAAAAGCTGATGAAACTCAACAAAGTAAACAGCCCAGTCAAAAAATGAGCAGAAGAGCTAAAAAGACACTTCTCCAAAGAGGAAATGAAAATGGTCAATAGGCATATGAAAAAATGTTCAACATCACTCGTAATCTCAGAAATGCAAATCAAAACCACAATGAGATACCATCTCATACCAGTGAGAATGGCACATATTAAAAAAACTAGCAACAAAAAATGTTGGTGAGGATAAGGAGAAAAAGGAACTCTGCTACACTGCTGGTGGGTGTGCAAACTGGTCCAACCAACCACTATGGAAAGCTGCTTGGAGTTTCCTCAAACTGCTAAAAATGGACCTTCCATATGATCCAGCAATTCTACTCCTAGAGATCTACCCAAAGGACACAAAAGCATTGATTCAAAAGAACACTCACACCTATTTACAATAGGTAAGGTATGGAAACAACCCAAATGCCCAAAAATAGATGACTGGATCAAGAAGATGTGATACATATACACCATGGAATATTATTCAGCATTCAAAAGGGATAAAATCATGCCATTCGCAGCAACATGGATGAAGCTTGAAGGGATCATGTTCAGTGAAATAAACCAGAAAGAAAAAGAAAAATACCAGATGTTTTCACTTTTAGGAGGAATGTAGAGGATCCAAATAAGGTATCAGGGGAAAAAAAAGTAATTATATTAAAGTAAAAATCAAAATCAACAGGCAACTATAAACCAGAGGCATTCTGCAGGGGGTGGGGGGGAAAGGGGAGTAGGATCAAAATAGGGGTGGGAAGAGCACAAGGGACTATGGCGATGGTACACGGGTCAACTGGTGGTGGAAATTTCATGGGGAATATAACTGAGATGAGAAAGCATACATTGTACAAAAATGAGGAATGATGTAAAAAATATATAACATTAAAAAAGAGAGGAAAAAGAAATGTACAGTTAAGGATAGTTAGAACCATTAAATATTTTAATTAGGTATGACAGGTCAGCAATATCTCACAAAGATGTTCACATCCAAGTACCTGGAAACTTTGAATAGATTATGTTACATAGAAAGGGGATTTTGCAACTGTAATCACAATTAGAAGTCCTAAAATGGAAGGAATATCTCAAAAAAAATTCTAACCTGACACCTAAAAGAACTGTAAATAGAAGAAACAAAGCCCAATGTCAGAAGAAGGAAGGAAATAACAAAAATCAGAGTGGAACTAACCAAAAAATTTTTAAAAACACAAAGATAAAGGAAAGGAAGAGCTATTTTGCTAGGAAAAAAAATCAACAAAATAGACAAATGTTTAGTGAGACTCATTAAGAGAAAAGGGGAAAAAAATCAAATAAATGAAATCCGAAATGAAAGAGGTTACCCTATAATGACTACCACAAAAATAGAAAGCATCACTAAGAAACTAGTAGTCCCATCTATATGCTAACAAATAGGAAAAACTTAGAAAAAGGAAAAATGCCTTGAATTCTGTATCTTCGAATGTCTGAGTCAGGAAGGAACAGAAAACCTGAATAGCCTTTCAATAAGCAAATCCTGAACCAGATGTCTTCATTGGTGACTTTTACCAAATATTAAAAGAACACCTACTACCCATTCTTCACAAAATTAGTGACAATACCATTTTAACTTATCATTATCTATGGGTTAAATTTGAAGAAAATTTCACAAAAGGCTTTGCTTTTATATCTTAGGTCTTTAATAAAGGAAGAGTTGAACTAGTAAATTTAACTTTTTAATCAGGAAGTTAGACATATAAGATTAATATCAAATAACAAATGGAAAGGATTACCAAACAGAAAAGTAGAAAATGTAAGAGAAAAAAATAGTGGAATTTGAAAAGTGAATTCCCAATGGGGAAACATACTATCTAGAAAAATCAAGAAATATAAGAGTTCAAATTAATAAAATTAAGGTGAAGTAAAGGTGAATAGAAATAGGTAAACAGTAAGTAACTGAAAGGAAATACGTTGTGATTTTTCTTAGTTAAAAATTGTGATGCTTGAGTGGTATAAACTATATTCTAGAAAAACATGAGTTATCAGAGAAAACAGAGAATGCCAATAGCAATAGAGAAAATTGAAGAAGTTGTCAAAGACTGACCATTCCAGAAATACAAGTCCAGATTATATCATAGTTGAATTAATTCCAAAACTTTATATATTTATCTTCAATGAAGAGAAACTGAAAAGAATCACAAAGAAGATGAGGAAAACACCATAAAAAGCAAATAATATACTCAGAACATAAAACTCAAGGAAATAAGCATAATAGTGGATGCTGAAGACATCCACTTAAATACTTAAATAAGTATTTTTAACATTCTCTCAATTATAGTATTGAATGGGAACAAAAAAAAGTAAAAGAAAAAATAATAGGTGGTAGGGAAATAAAAATGAGTGGCTGATTATTTTTTTTTAATTTTTTTTTATTTATTTATTTATACAAGCACTGGGTACAGTCAGAAGCGCGGGAGGGTGAGAGAATTCCCCAGAGCCAGAGCGGGGAGCAGAGCAGGCAGACTGACAACGTACACTGCTGAGGGGAGCAGCGGGCGGCAAGAGAGGTCTGCGCGCCTTGTGGGACCCTCCTGCGGGAGCAGCCCGGGATCGAACCGGCGCGGCAGAGGCTGCGGGCAGCTTTGCAACCCAGCGTTCAACCGCTGCGCCACCGGGGAGGCCCGATTTGCTAATTATTTTTAAAGAAACATTTAAAAAGTTTACAAATGTGTAGTTTTTAAATGGAAGTTTGAGCTTCAATAAAAAGATAATTATTAATTCCTAAAAAGCTAGTGGCAAATTTATGAATTGTTGAGTCAAACTGAGGTAACTTTCCACTAACTAATAGAAAGAGTGTTTTTTTTTATAATTTTTTTTAATAGAGGCATGTTTTATTTATTTATTTATTGTTTGTTTGTTTGTTTTTGTTTATACATGCACTGGGTACAGTCAGAAGTACGGGAGGGTGAGAGAATTCACCAGAGCCAGAGCAGGGAGCAGAGCAGGCAGAAGGACCCAAGTACACTGCTGAGGGGAGCAGCGGGCAGCAGGAGAGGTCTGCGCGCCATGTGGGACCCTCCTCCGGTGGCCGGGGAGCAGCTGGGGATCGAACAGGCGCTGCAGAGTCTGTGGGCAGCTTCGCAACCCAGCGCTCAACCGCTGCGCCACCGGGGAGGCCCAAAAGAGTGTTTTTAATGGGGCGAGATGGGAGGAGAACTAAACACAAGTGAATAGGAACAAATATTCTAAACATAATCATTTTCAGAAGGGCAGAATAGAGAGAATAGTGGTTCATAGGAAATATTTAAAGAAAAACAATAAGAATTCCCACTATTTTTTTAAAGGGGCAGGCTTATTTTATTTTTTTAAGATTTATTTATTTATTTATACAAGCACTGGGTACAATCAGAAGCGTGGGAGGGTGAGAGAATTCACCAGAGCCAGAGCGGGGAACAGAACAGACAGAATGATGAAACACACTGCTGAGGGGAGCAGCGGGCGCGACAGGAGAGTTCTGTCGCTCCATGTGGGACCCTCGCCCAGTGGCCGGGGATTGAACCGGCGCTGCAGAGGCTGCAGGCAGCTTCGCAGCCTAGCACCCAACCACTGAGCCACCAGGGAAGGCCCAGAATTCCCACTATTAAAGAAGTATAAGTTCTAAATAATGAAAAAAAATTAGACTACCTGTAAGGATAATATTTCAATTCTTACATAAAGGCCCACTACAGTGAATTTTTTGAAATAAAAGTAGAGAAGAGACTCTTAAAAGCAACAAGAGTAAAAACTAGGTTAACTACAAAGATAAATTATGTTAATATCAGCTTTTTTATCAGCAATATTAGATATCAAAATAGTGAGTAAATATATCTTCAAAATGGTGAGAAAAATAACTCAAATTATTGAATTCTATACATCTAAATGATCATTTTAAAATGAGGACTAAATATATTTGAAGAATCTGAAAGACTCAAAATCTTGCCTTCCACAAACCTCAGTGAATGAACTACAAAAGGATATATTCAATAAGATATATATATATATATATTTAAACAAGTGTGGAAAGAACTAAAATGCAAAAATCAGTGTGCAATAAAATCCGTTAGAGCATAATCTATGACAAAATTGATTACAACAAAACATAAATTAACTGTAAATAATGACAACTGTCACAATTATAATCACAAGTTGGCATGTATTTCTCAGAATTCAATAACATGGGAACTGTGGAGAACTAGCACAATGGAAGGAAAAGCAAACCAAAGATTTTTTTTTTTTTTAAAGATTTATTTATTTATCTATGCAAGCACTGGGTACAGTCAGAAGCACTGGAGGGTGCTCTGGTGATTCTGGTGAGAGAATTCACCAGAATCAGACCAGAGAAGGCAGATCGACGAAATACACTGCTGAGGGGAGCAGCGGGCAGCAGGAGAGGTCTGCGCGCCATGTGGGACCCTCCCCAGGTGGCCGGGGAGCAGCTGGGGATCTACCCGGCGCTGCAGAGGCTGCGGGCAGCTTCGCAACCCAGCGCTCAACCGCTGTGCCACAGGGAGGCCCCAAAGATTTTGTTTTGTTCTTTGGACATTGGTAGGAAATATTTTTAGAACATATATATTTCCAAACTTTATTTCATGCTTAAGCTAATAATAAACAAAGAAAATGAAAAACATTATATATATAATGTTTGGTTTGATTTTTTGATATATATTTGATATATTTGATTTTGTTTGAGATATATATGAAAGCACAATTGAGTACATTAAACTCTGCCTCCAACAGTGTATATACACCCTATGGAGCAAGAAAAGAACATTTGTAAACACTGACTATGTACTAAATTTCAAAACATATCTCAACAAATCTCAAAGAATTAGTGTTACGCAAATGGTATTTACTAAATACAGTAAAATAAAATTAGAAATAAATCTCAAAAAGATAACTACTCTCCAAATCATATGTACATTTAAGTCAGAAAATATAATTCTAACTCATGGATTTATAAAGGAAATCAGCACACAAAATGACAAGAGATTTAGAACAGAATGGCAACAAGATCAGTACACATAAAATGCTGTGGGATGGAGCTAAAGTGGTACTTACAGCCTTAAAGATATTTACTAGAGAACAAGAAAGATTGGAAATGAACAGTTAGGTTTTCTATTAAATAGAGTTATAAAATGAACATGAATCAAAGGAAACAGAAAAATATAACAGGGATAAAATCCAAAATATAAAAAGAGAATTAAAAACAAATAAACATGGGCCTCCCCGGTGGCGCAGCGGTTGAGTGCTGGGTTGCAAAGCTGCCCTCAGCCTCTGCTGTGCCAGCTCCATGCCCGGCTGCTCCCCAGCCACGGAGGAGGGTCCCACATGGAGCGCAGACCTCTCCTGCTGCCCGCTGCTCCCCTCAGCAGTGTACTTCGGTCCTTCTGCCTGCTCTGCTCCCCGCTCTGGCTCTGGTGGATTCTCTCACCCTTCCGCGCTTCTGACTGCACCCAGTGCTTGTATGTATGTATGTATGTATAAATCAATCAATCAATCAATAAAAATAAAATCTTAAAAAAAAAACCACCTGGTTCTTTATTTTTATATTCTTTTTTTTTTTTCTTATAGTGTTTGCTTTCTTTTCTCAGATGTAGTCCCCATAGAGTTTCCACCTCCAATTCATCTGTGCACCGTTACCATTGTGCTCTTCTCGCCCTTGTTTTGGTCCCTTTCCTTCCCCTTCAAGCAGAATGTCTCTGATTTATAGTTGTCTGTTTATTTTTGCTTGCTGTGTTTCGTTGTTGCTATTTTTTCCTTGATCTCCTATATTCTTTATAAGTGAAAACATCTGGTATTTTTCTTTTCTTTCTGATTTATTTCACTGAGCATAATCCCTTCACGCTCCATTCATGTTGCTGGGAAGGGCATGAGTTTCTTTTTTTGATTGCTGAAGAGTATTCCATTGTGTATATATACCAAATCTTCTTCATCCAGTCATCTATTTTTGGGCATTTGAGTTGATTCCAAATCTTACCTATTATAAATAGTGTTGCAGTAAATATAGGGGTACATGTATTCTTTTGAATTAATGTTTTCGTGTCCTTTAGGTAGATCCCTAGGAGTGGAATTGCTGGGTAATATGGTAGTTCCATTTTTAGTAGACTAAGGAACTTCCATACAGCTTTCCACAGTGGTTGGACGAGTTTGCACTCCCACCAGCACATAGGAGAGTTCCTTGTTCTGTACACACTCACCAACATTTGTTGATGCTGTTTTTTTTAATATGTGCCATTCTTATTGGTGTAAGGTGGTATCTAATTGTGGTTTTAATTTGCATTTCTCCAATTATGAAGGATGAACATTCTTTCATATGCTTGTTTTCCATTTGCATTTCCTCTTTGGAGAAGCATCTTTTAAGTTCTTCTGCCCATTTTTTTTTACAGGATTGCTTACTTTGTTTGAGTTGAATCCTGTGAGTTCTTTGTAGAATCTTTGTGATAAGTCCCTTATCACTTTCACAAAGTGCAAAATTTTTCTCCTAATGAGTAGGGGTGTCTCTTTGTTTTGGCTAACGTCTCTTTTGTTGTTCTGCAGCTTTTTAGTTTGATGTAATCCTAGCTGTTTATTTTTTTTCTATTTAAATATTTTATTTTATATAATTCTTACATCTTTTTTCATCTTTGCACAATGTAAGCATTTTCATTTTGGTTATATTCCCCATACAATTGCACCCCCCCTTATTTTGACTCTAGTCCTTCCTTTCCCCTCCCCTCCCCCCTCAGTGTGTCTCTGGTTTATAGTTGTTTGTTGATTATGATTTTTACTTTGTATTAATTAGTCTTTTTCCTGGTCTCTTAGTTAGGTTTTCTAAATTCCTGCTATGAGTGAGACCATCCTGTATTTTTCTTTTTCTTTCTGAATTATTTTGCTGAGCATGATCCCTTCTAGCTCCATCCATGTTGCTGCAAACTGCATGTGTTTATCTTTTTTGATTGCTGAGTAATATTCCATTGTATATATGTACCACATCTTCTTGATCCAGTCATCCATTTTTGGGTATTTGGGTTGCTTCCATAGGTTAGCTATTGTAAATAGTGCTGCTATAAACATAGTCATGCAGGTGCCCTTTGGAATTATTGTTTCTGTGTCATTTGGGTAAATACCTAGGAGTGGAATTGCTGGATCATATGGAAGATCTATCTTTAGTAGTTCAAGAAATCTCCACACAGTTCTCCATAGTGGTTGGACCAGTTTGCACTCCCCCCAGCAGTGCAGGAGAGATCCTTTTTCTCCACAACCTCACCAACATTTGTTATTGCTAGTTTTTTTTAATATGTGCCATTCTCACTGGAGTGAAATGGTATCTCATTGTAGTTTTGATTTGCATTTCCCTGATTACAAGTGATGTTGAACATGTTTTCATATGCCTGTTGGCCATTTGCATTTCTTCTTCAGAGTAGTTTCTTTTTAGCTCTTCTGCCCATTTTTTGACTGGATTATTTTCTTTGTTTTTGTTGAGTCTCATCAGCTCTTTGAACTAGACATAAGACCTGAAACCATAAAATATATAGAAGAAAATATAGGCGAAACACTACATGACATGCACCTCAAAGACATCTTTGCAGACACATCACCCAAAGCAGTGATAGTGAAGGCAAAGATAAACAGCTGGGACTACATCAAATTAAAGAGCTTCTGCACAGCAAAAGAGACAATAACCAAAACAAAGAGAAACCCCAGCGACTTGGAGAAAATTTTTGCACACAACACTAACAATAAAGGACTAATCACAAAAACTAGCTGTTTATTTTTTTCTTCACTTTCTTCACTTTAGGTGATGTGTCTTTAAACACATTACTGAGGGTCTTCCCTGGTGGTGCAGGCAATTGAGCGCAGCACTGTGAAGCTGTCAGCAGCCTCTGCAGCGCCTGTTCTACCCGGCCGGCAAGGGTCCCACATGGACAGGCAGACCTCTCCCGTCTCGCCTGCTGCTCCCCTCAGCAGTGTATTTCGTCAGTCTGCCTGTTCTGTTCTCCGCTCTGTCTCTGGTGAATCCTCTCACCCTCCTGTGCATCTGGCCTGTACCCCGGTTCTTGTATAAATAAATAAATCTTAAAAAAAAAAGATGTTACTGAGATATATGTTATGTAGTGTTTTTCCCTCTCTCAGTTCCACAGAGGTTTTGTGGGGTCCCTGACTCTCAGCTACCTGTCTTGCAACAATGGTGCCTGGGGTGCACTTTCAAAAAAAAAAAATCCCTGATTCTTTAATAAGTCAAGTAAAATAAATCTCTGATAAGATGTATTGGGGACAGGGGAAGGTAAGACAAAAACAATATTGAAAACAGGAAAATAAAAATAAGTAAATAAGTACACAAAGTAGAACTTTCATAATCTTATAAAATGTTTTAAATAAGTTTATGTTAATTATTATGAAAATTATCAGTAGATTAGTTTCTAGGAAAAATTGACTATTAAAATCTGTTTATAAAACTTAAAAAGCTGAATATTCCAATAACATTTAAAAGTATAGTGAGATCCTTTCCATAAGGAAAATATACATAGCACATCCCTTTTAGTCATTACTATCAAATATATAAGGAACAAACAACCCATATTTTTTGCAAAGAAGAAAGTTGCCCCACTCATTTTATAAGGCTAAAAAGTATTGATCCCAAAACTAGACAAAGATACACAAAAAGGATCTCACTATAAACCTAGAGTCAAAATTATGAATTTTTAATAAATGAAATTCAGCAGGTAGCAAAATCACAACACATTATAAAAAAAGAATACCTATCCCTACAATCCAATCTGATTCAACATTTTTTCAAAAATCTATCAGTTGAATTAACTGATCATAATAACAGATGAAATGAGAAATATCAATAATCTTTAAAATTTAGGAAAAATATTTCCCTGACCAAAACTATTATTTTTGATTAATTCTTAATTTAAAAATAAAATGTATGGCACATGAAGCACAGAGAGAACTTCCTTAAAATGTTATCTATAAAAATATTATAGCAAAGGGCCTCTCTGGTGGCACAAGGTTAATCACAGCACTGTGAAGCTGCCTGCAGCCTCTACAACAGGATTTCAAAGCTACGCACAGACTTCTCCTGTTTTGCCTGCTGCTCCCTTCAGCAGTATATTTCAGTCAGTGTCCTTGTTTTGTTCTTCACTCTGTCTCTGATGAATCTTCTCAGCCCAGTACCTCTGGTCTGTACCCCAGTTCTTGTATGCATAAATAAATCTTTAAAAAAATCTCATAGCAAATATTAGAAGTAGTCCCATTACAGTCGGGAAGAAAACAAAGGCACACAATTATCACAGCTACAATCCAATATTTAATAAGCTAAGACAAGGAAAGTAAGTGTGAAGATTATAAAGAACATTTTTGTCTGTCCAAAACCCCTCTTTTAAAAAAATATTTATTTATTTTGTAGAAATGAGAGTGTAGGCCAGAGATGCAGGGAGTGAGAGGTTTCACCAGACACAGAGTGGGGAGCAGAACAGGCAGATCTACTGAAATACACTAAGGGAGCAGTGGGCGAGACAGGAGAGGTCTGCTGTGCCATTTGGGCTAGCTCCTTGTCGAGGTGACAGCACTGAGACTTAACCCATATGCTACTGGCGGGGGGACCCATACCCCTCTGTCTTTGTGGTAACAGACCCCACTCCCAGAATCCCCAGGACTAGGTTCACAATGTAAGTTAAGAAGAGTCTGAGAAACCTGTAGACTTAATGGCAGCCAGCACTACAAGGCAGGGCATAGGAAGGAAGCCAGATGAATCTAGCTGTTCACCAGGATTTATTTTAATTCTAGCTCTCTACTTTTCTCACAGAGCTAGAAGATAATTAATTTGGCTGGTAACAACCATATCCTCTGTAGAAAAAAAACCCATTTATGATAGAAGAGAATGAAGACAAAAACAGATGAGCAGAAATAAAAGAACAAGAGAAGAAATGTTCTTAAAATACTCATTCTGTGGTTTTAGTCCTGAGCTAGCCTTCAAGTGGTTACAGGAAATTATTTATTCTTCACATTCTACAAACTGTTCCTTTCTTTCCCTATCAGTCTTTATGCTTAGACACTGGGGAGAGGGCACAACCGATTGCATGAGTCCCAGTCTCAGCAACTTTCCTCAGATTTTCCCCAAATCCTAGATCAACCTTTCAATTTTGTGAAGTTCTCCAGTATCTTTTCATTAATACCCAGAAAGTCCTGATTGGTGCTCTTTGTAGTTTTCCAAATAAGCTCAAAAATATGCAAATATATTTCTGGACACTTTCCATGAAGATTCAATGACTTTGAAATGAAGGGAAGCAAATAAACAGACAACTAATATTTATTGTCATTACTAATGATAATATTGAATGAATACATATTAACTTTTATTCATTATTATGAATGAAATGCTAAGCAATTAATATTACATTCTCTCAAGCTGCACAGCAATTCTGCAAGAACTGCTAACTCCATTTTGCTCACGAGTAAACTGAGCTTCAGAAAGATTAAATTTCCTAATGTCATATAACTAATTAGTATTGAGATAAACCTCAAACCCTGACAAGTCTGGTTCAAAACCAATAATCTTTCAGACTTGCCACGCAACTTAGAGAGAGCTTGCTAGAAATGTCTCATTCACATACTGGTATCCATACACAGAGGGAGAGTGGAAAACAAATAAGAAGGCAGGACACTCCAAGTTGATAGGTGGTGGTTCAATTAAGCAATGAAATTTACTAATGAATCTTGTCTTGGTGGCCGCAAGACCTCTCATTCTCCACATGTCTACCAGACCTTCAAGGTTTATATGGAGATCTTACCTGGGTTCAGTCCTGGACACAGTCCAGATAGTTTCAACAATACATTTCTCTCTCCAGGTTATGGCTGCTAGTATGGGAATAGTAGGTGATGGAGGGTGATCAGTTGGGCATAGGCTATGGAACCTTAGATTGCCCTGGCCTAGCTCTGGGGTCAAGGAGCTGAAAGGTCGTCTGGAAGCTCCTTCAACACTCTACCCTTTTGACTGCTCTGATAATTATTTATATATTTGTGTGTGTGTGTGTGTGTGTGTGTATCTATGTATATGTGTGTATGCATACATATACATTTGTGTGTATATATATATATTTGTAATATCCCCTGGAAAGTCATTAATTAATGGGTTTTACTAGCTTGGAGGTGGCTCCATTGGCTGTGACCTGACAGTGCTAGAAGCAGGTATCACAGCAGCAATAGAGGCATATAGATTAAGATAATTTTTTTTTAAGATTTATACAAGAACTGGGGTACAAGCCAGATGCACAGGAGGGTGAGAGGATTCATCAGAGACAAAGCAGGGAACAGAACAGGCAGACTGAAGAAATACACTGCTGAGGGGAGCAGTGGGCAAGTCAGGAAAGGTCTGCTCGCCATATGGGTTGCTCCGAGTCCAGCAGGGATCGAACTGGTACTGTAGAGGCTGCGGTGCGGACAGCTTCACAGCACTGCACTCAACCTCCTGTGCTACTAGGGAGGCCCAAGATAATATTAACAACTTTTTTAAATTGAGTCCTGTAATCTAACCTACTGATTTATTGAGTTCCTTAGACTACAGTGTCAGATCACTTAGGACTTTTATTTATGTGATTTACTAAAGATGCTGTATTGACAGACTCATTAGGTATGAATGTACAGCATTCTGTTTGAATAATAGCACAGGAACCTCTTTGTGAAACAGTAATCAGGTCTGTGCTGTAGACTAGGAATGTAATGAAAATTAATGAATTCATTAACAATTAACTATCAATTCCCATCACCATTAGAAGAAAGCACACCTATTACTCCTAGATCTTTCAGTCTTCTTTCTTTGTTTAAAGAGTTAAAAATTTCTCCCAGTTAATGCAAGAGAGAAGACTGAATTTCTTTGACATATAACCTTATCCTGACCATTTGGTGGCTATTGTGGCATTTCTTATCTGCTTGAGGAACTGATACTGTTTGTACCTTTGATCTAGATAAACTCCAGTTCTTCCTGGGCCTCTGACTCTTTCTCTGGAACTTCTTCCTCAAACCTCTGAAATACAAATATCACACAAAAGTTCTAACATTGATCCTGTTTTCTTCTTGACATAAATTTTAATTTTCAGCAAATCAATATATTCTCATGTCTTCAAACACCATATTCTAACAGTTGTTTACCAAAAAAGGTTGTCACTTGCCACAATGTATGCAAAACTCAAGTCTCATATGTAACTGGAACATCCCCAGTTGCAGATTCCAAAAATACTCTAAACTCAACATAGCCAAGTCGGAATACCACTTTCCCACCAAACTTGTGCTTTTGTGTGTTTCATATCAGCTGTTTTTGAAACCTTGGTTTACAACCTGATTCTCCTGGGCCATTTCCTCTCCTTTCCTGTAATGATGGACTTTGTAATTGTATTCATCTGTTTAATTTCTCTTACATTATTTCTATTCCATTACCCATTCAGAACTTCATTACTCTCACTTAGATAATTTTTTCAACAAATATCTATTGAGCGCAAACTGTATGTCAAGCTAGGTTCTGATAATACATAAATGAATTGGAAATGCTAAGTAAATCTACCAGTACAGCCATATACATATATACTATGTAAAATGTCCCATGAGACTTTAGAGAGGAGGAAACACTTTGGGGGTGAGAATTTCCAGTAAAAATTGATGTCTGTTTTCAAAGATATAAATGAGCCCTCGACTTTCCATTGGCTTTTGTTCAAACATGTTATGGCATTTGCTTCTTTGAGGATGATATGCAAACCATATAATGAGCTCTTTTTTGCTTTCACCCATGGTGTATTTCTCTAGAAATTCTGAGGAAAGGGTGTAGTTTAGGGAACGATTTCACATTTCTTTCACCCAACTTTCAGTTGGGTCTAAGTCTGTGAAGGGATGATAGATTCTTCTCAGTAGGATATTCCTTCAACTGCCTCATGTATTTTTCTCTGAATCAAATAACTTCTGGATACCAATAAGGGTTTAAGCAGCCTCTTAGAGAATTAATTCAAATTGAATTGACGTACACCTATTTATTTTTATTATAAATTCAATAGTCAAAAAGAGTAAGATTAACCCCTCCTCCCAATGATCCCCCATCAGGGTATGGTTTCCAGGGTCTTTCACAGAAGTGGAAACACTGTGAAGTCTACTTTTAAGAAGCCTCGGAAGATAACCAGAGGCATTCATGGCAAGGACCAAAAGATAATGATTGTTCACCCCTTTCCAATGCACCAAGAATTATTTAGACCCCTGTTCTAATTGGTAGACTATAGAAAAGGATGAACCAGAGCATAATATCAAAAAACTGTCCAATTTCAGGCCTCCCTGGTGGTGCAAGGGGTTAAGCACCGTGCTATGAAGCAATCTGCAGCCTCTGCAGCATGAGTTCAACCCCCGGCCGGCCAGGGAGAAACCACATGGTGCAGCAGCCCTCTCCTGTCTTGCCCGCTGCTCCCTTCAACAGTGTATTTCAGTCAATCTTCCTATTCTGCTCCCCATTCTGTCTCTGGTGAATTCTCTCAGCCCCCACATCTCTGGCCTGTACCCCAGCTCTTATATGCATAAGTAAATCTTAAAAAAAAAAAACTGTCCAATTTCAGATATAGGAATTAAAATGTTTAAAAGGCCAAAATAAATGTTTCCTTTCCTCTCATTGCAATAAAATAAAGGCTCTGTTTATGCAAGTGAAACAATTAAAACAAAGGAATGATGATTTATTTAGCAACCCAACTGGGTCTAGTTAAGTTGCTCAATCAATTCTACCACCAATTCAGTAAACTAACTTTCTGTTATAACCAAGTTGACTAAACAGATTCATTTCCTTGTAGAAGCAGCAGTCAGGGCTGGCAACACTGTTGGAGCTCTGATCATTATTCTGGTAAAAAAAAAGGAGGAAAGACTCTGACTCTGTGAGTTGCCTTCCTCATTGTCAGTCTGTGCCTCAGACACATTAGCCACTTTAGGGAACCTTCTGAGACAGGCAGCATCCATTGCTTGTGTACTGACAGTCAAAGGATGGAGAATTCCCTTATCCCATGAAAAAACATGCCCCAAGGGGAAGTTTTACTTTTCTCTGCCAAATTCTTCCACTACAATACTAGTGGGCAAGTCCCAAAGGGTACACTGAGATTCTGCAATTTTATCTTTTTTTTTTTTAAGGATTTATTTATTTATTTATACAAGCACTGGTTACAGTCAGAAGCATGCGAGGGTGAGAGAATTCACCAGAGCCAGAGCAGGGAGCAGAACAGGCAGAAGGACCGATGTACACTGCTGAGGGGAGCAGTGGGCGGCAGGAGAGGTCTGCGCGCCATGTGGGACCCTCACCGGTGGCCGGGGATCGAACCAGCGCTGCAGAGGCTGTGGGCAGCTTTGCAGCCCAGCGCTCAACCGCTGCGCCACCAGGGTAGGCCCTGCAATTTTATCTTTAAACAATTTCTCCACTGCTGTTTTGGAAACTGTTGATTCAGAACTATTCAATGTCTCATCAGGTAATCCTGACCTGGTTTTAATATATTTGAGGAAATAACTATATGACAGATGAATTATACTCAATGATTATATTCATTTTATTCTCCAAAGAGCTGTTTAATCTACTTAACTTGCTGACAGGATCATCCTGTGTTCCAAATGTTGATTTCTCATAAGAGCAGTCACTGCAATGACATCCAACCTTCTGATATTTTCTAATTTCCTGATAAACACAGAACACAGAATTTGAATTCTGACACAATAGCAATCACAGCCTAATGTTCAGGACATTTTTATGAAACAAATTAGGTTTGTTTCAACCTTAATTTCTACAAAAGAAACTCAAAAAAAAAAAGTTCAGAGTGAAACTATTCAGTACTAACTTCTTTGTAATATCTCCTCACTCAGAATATTTTATAACTCTTTTTTTTAGTCTGTGCCTATAGGTTTCACTACTCAATCTCTCTTTAAAATGGTGGTTAATTGGTCAACATCCCATCTTGCATTATATTCATTCTTTCTCAATAAAATGCTTCCTAAAAAACTATTGTGGGTTGTATGCTATATGCTGTATACTGAAAATGTCAAGATAAATAAGATACAATCACTGTGCTTTTAGGTTTACTGGCTTAGTAAATCTCAAGTTCAGGGGGAGACACATATATGAAAATATAACGTTTCAACATGATATGATGAATTTGTCTTTACAAATACCTCGAGGAGATTCTCCCTAACTCTGCCTTTGGGAAAGCTAAGAAGACTACATAAAAGAGACAAGCGTGGTGTTTGCCCTCTTTCTTCTCTGTTAGAAATGAGTCCAAAGTAAAAATATATTTCTAGGCCAAAATTAGATCAAGCCAACTATTCAACACTATTTTGTTGATCAGAAGTTCCACAGGTATGTGAAACTCCACAGGTCCTCAGATTTACAAAACTGAACTCCTGTAGTTTACTTTCTTCTTGCATTTTAGATTGTACCTAGTTTACCTCATTTTTTCTTTTAACAGTCCATGACCTTCATCCTTAACCATGCTACCCACTCTGCATCCTTGCAGAAGTTTTCCTTTTTTGGCTTTCAGAAATGTTTTCTTCACAGGGAACATTCCTTTCCCACAGTATTTCAACTGCAGTTGTCAGGTTTAGAACTTACCCTGATTGTTTCCTCTTCATAATCTGATGATTTTTTCAAAGATAAAAACACAAATGACAACTAAACAGAGGATAATTCCTAACACCTTTCTTGAGGACTGAAAGTCCTTCAAGTTTTCACTGCTTTTCTATAGTGCCATGAAAAATGCCCCCACAATGCAATGATGTGTATACTGGAGACAAACAAGCATCACTGTTATGCATATAAGTTATCAAAAGACCCTGACTGATAAGTACCATCTATTGGGTATGAGATCATCTCTCCTTCCTACAGATCCTCAGCCATTGCCATTCTATAAGTTGGAGACTTACAGAATGAGTAGAATTCCACAGAGCCTAACATCCAATCAGAGGTTTAATATCATAATATAAGAGTGGGCCCATTATTTTATATGTAGTTTGCAGAGTCTGAGCTCTAGTATCACAAAGTAGAATGAAGAGGGACAACCTTTGGAAGTAAGAGGCAAAAATCTCATAGTATCTAAGAATGTTGATGCAAAAACCCTGAAGAAATTGTTACAGCAAAACCAATTAGGTATAAACATATATTGTACAAAAAGGAAGAATGATGTAATATATACATATATATATATAATTTAAAAAAATGCAAAAACAAAATAAAAATGAAAAACAAATACACACACACACCCCAAAAAAACAGTAAGGTATAAAATAGTTAACACTTCATGACCAAGTAAGAATTATCTGGGAAATACGTGATTATAAGTAAATAATTTTAAAATTGTTGAAGTTCTCTTTTTTAATATTTATTTATTTATGCATACAAGAACTGAGATGTAGGCCAGATGTGTGGGGGGGTGAGAGGATTCACCATAGACAGAGTAAATAACTACATGCCAGATGAATTATACCCATGATTCACCAGTGACAGAGTGGGGAGCAGATCTATTGAAATACACTGCTGAGGGGAGCAGCAGGTGAGACAGGAGAGGTCTGCTGTGTCATGAGGGTTAGCTGCTTGGCTGGGGATCGAACTCATGTTGCAGTGGCTGCTGATAGCTTGATAGTGCTGATATTTTAACCCCTGTGCCACCAGGGAGGCCCTTGTTGAAGTTCTTTATAACTACTTTTTTAAAAAATAAGTTATTTCAATAGGTGCCCACCAAAAAACTTGATAAAACTAAGATGAGTTCAGAAACAAAGGGATAGAAGCAGAAATTGTCCCACTTTTCATTACTTCTCAATGGTGGATTGGGAAATTTGAGCTTTTAGGATTACATCCAAAAAACATTGAAATTCAATTACAGTAGTAAAATTCAAGTATTAAAAATGACAAAAAAATAAATTAAAGTAATTTAAATTAAAATAACAAAAGAAATAATATCTTCACTATTTGTGCTGACTATTGAATCTGTTACTTTCTATTAGAAACACTGAAGAATATTTCTTTCCTTCAATACCAAAAAGGACCCAGATAATTTAAATCTATTAGAGTCATTATTGATTTTCTAAAGTCAAAGACATAAAAATTGTTTCTGAGCTAAGGTTTTCCAAATCTTCCATTTCAAAGCAAGCATCATATAAGGTCAACCAAACCCAATGATGGAAAACAGACACATTCATCTTGGAAACACACTTATGGTTCTATTACAGTAAGTTCTCACTTAATGTCATCAGTAAGTTCCAGGGACACATGACTTAAAGTAAAACAATGTATAACGCAATGAGGTCCTTGAGTAATGCCATTTAATTCCAAGTTGACCAGGATTTTCTTTTTCTTATCAACAGTATAATAAAATATCATTGAATGAAATGATGTTACCCAATGAACTGCTATCTATTTACTCTAGTTTTTCCATGTTTTCCAGAATTGATAGAACCAGTACCATGTCTGAGCTAATCTAGGTCCACACTACAGAAACAGAAAACTGATGGCACATGTATATACTTATACACATCTTTGTCATGACACATATGCAAACATGCACACAAGTACACACACCACTGTGTTGCTACCTTTCCTGTTCTAATTATCCCTCCACTGATGCTGGCAGAGCTGCCCACAATGCCCATTGCCTCCACTGAATGGATATATTGGTCTTCTGATTTCCCTGTCTTAAGATATATACTGAAATAGGGGCCTCCCTGGTGGCATAGGGATTAAGTCTCAACAATGTCATCACTACACCTAAATTTGATCCCCAGCCAAGGAGCTAACCCACTTGCCACAGCAGACCTCTCCTGTCTCACCAGTTGCTCCCCTCAGCAGTATATTTAAGTAGATCCACCTGTTCTGCTCCCTACTCTGTCTCTGGTGTATCTTTTTACCACCCCACACCTCTGGCCTACATCCTAGTTCTTCTATGCATGAATAATATTTTTTTTAAAAAAGACATGGGCTGAAATATGCCAGTTCACTTAACATATTTTGTGATAGCCACTATCCCTCTTCTGGTTGTTGAAAATGAGGCTTTTGAGTCAGGCAAAACTGGGTTAGGTTACTGACTCTGGCAAGTTGCCCTGCCTGGACTGAATTCATGGTCATAAATATAATGGGGCTGGAACCACCTACTTTTTAGTGTTGGTAGGGAATTTGACTGATACCCATGGAGTACTGAGAACAATTAAATGACGTATTTATAGACGTGCTTAGCACAGTACCTGACATCAGCATGCAGTAGTTAGTACTACTGATCTGTCCCCTGGTGAGAAGCTGGGTCTTCTAATAAAAACAAAAAGCCACAAATTTCCAAAAATGTTAAATGCTGAATTCCAAGATATTTACATGAATTATCCTACAATTTCCCTTATTTCAATTAAATACTCTTGAAAAGTGTTCAATACAGTCACAACTTCAAATAGGAAAGAATATTAAAATGAATGTCCACATATGATAGTCAAGAATTCTCATAGCCAAGTTTTATCCTCTCTTACTATGCATTTTTCCTTGTTGAAACATTAAAAAATTACTTTCTGACAGCATGAAACTTCATGAGTACTTCAGCCTCAGGACATCCTGATATATAACTATAATAATGGTGCAAACCTCAGAAAATTAACCATCATTACATAACAGCATCTAATAAACTCATTCTATCTCCAAAGGAAATATTCCTTTTCTAACAAAGAAGTATTTTCTATGTAAGATGGATAAAATTCATCCATCCTTAAAAAACAACAACAAAAGAAAGAATAACCCGCTCCATTTTCTGAATGTAATCAATCAGTGCTCTTAAATTCTAGGGACTAACTCATGTTAGGACACAAAAGCCAACACTCACAGCTTATTTTATGCAAAATCATATTTAGCTTTCTATGTCACATTTTTATAGATTACCAAGTAAATGTGTTGTATGTGTATGCATGCTCTTGTGTGTGTGTCTCTGTGTGTGTGTGCATGTGTAGGGAGAGGAAAGTGATAGGAAGGAGAGGAAGAGACAACTAGCTCAAAAAATCAAAGGGATATCACCTGTAGTTTTCTTTTTATGTTCTGTCCTTATTCTGCTTTGAGATCATATTCAACATCACAAATTATAATGGAAATGCAAACTGAAGCCACAATGATGTATCACCTCACCCCTGAGAGAATGACCCATATCAAAGAGAATAGAAACAACAAAGGTTGTCGAGGACTTAGAGAAAAAAAGAACTCAACTCTAATCCACTATTGGTGGGAATGCAAATCGGTACATACTCTATGGAAAATGGTGTGGAGATTTCTTAACAAAATTAAAGTGGAAATCCCTTATGATCCAGCAATGCCACTGCTAGGTATTTACCAAAGAATATGAAAACTCTAATACAAAAAGACGTGCACACTCCTGTGCTCAGAGCGGTGCTGTCCACAAATGTCAAGCCATGGAACCCACCTGTCTATCAACAGATGACTGGATAAAAAATCAGAAAGTGCATACTCCCTTGAATACTACTCAGCTCTTTAAAAAAGGTGAAATAGTACCTTTTCGGACAAAATGGATGGACCTTGAGCTGATTATGGTCAGGGAAATAAGTCAAGGAATGAAAGAGAGATATTGGAGAGTTTCACCTATCTAGGGAATAAAAAAAAAAAAAGAAAAAGAAACTTGTACTGACAAAATACAGCAAAACAAATCTCAGACTTAGTAAAAAAGCACTGGTTACCAAAGGTCACAGGGAGAAGGGAAGAGACCACAGGGGAAGGAAGGGGCTAGAGCACTGGCACTGGACGTGTGCTGGAGGGTGAGTGAAATTTATGTGCCCATGAAGGAATAAAAATGCACCCCTAAAGTTACATAGACATGTAAACACCTGCCGATGTTAGTTTAAAAACAAAATAAAAATTATCCATGATTTCAAAAAATTGCAAAGGGAAGCACACGATACAGCTTTGAGCCTTTGACTGTGAAAGGGGAAAGAGAACAGTCAATATCACACCTAGTACCAGAAAGTGTGTGACTCAGCCCAGAGGAACTAATCTTGCTTTTGTTTCAGAACATTTTCTTGATTTAAAAATAAAAACGGTCTTTACTATTAATACATACATACGATTTTACATTTGGAGTTATAGCACTACTGTGACAACCTTCTCTAAATAAAAGTCACAACTGCAGAGAGGAAGCTTGCAGCTTCTTGGACCCCGTTTACTTAGGGCTCAGAGGGGTTATTCCTCAGAGAAGGACCGGCTCCCAGGACACATTTACAGATTTTGTTCTGGAGTCTCCATCAAGGCTTCCTTCCAGATTGCATGGATGTGAAACTATAGTGATTACCTGGCATGTCATCTGAGTTGTTTTCCCCCCTAATCCCAGCGCATGAATGATTTCATGTCCAGGATCCTGTGATGTTCCTGCAGGGCTGGCTCCCTTTGTAACAGGGTGGTGTCCAGGGAAAGCAGAGGTTCCAGGTTCCCTGCCCCACCCAAAGGAGGGTGGAGCTGAGAAGGGAAGAGAAGAAGCTGGATAGGAGACTGGAAAAGGAAGGAAGCAGGATGGAGAGCCAGGAGGAGACCTGGAGGAGGCATGTGAAGCAGACACGTGAAGAAGCTGCACTTGCTTCTTGGTCCTGGACTGGTTGAAACAGATGTGGGTGAGAGACCCATGGGTAGGTTAAAAATGGCAGCTTGTGCAGGCTTTAGGGCCTTGCTTTGGGCCAATCCGTTTGGGTGGACTTTTACTCCTAGGAGATGGGTAACCTTGGATACTTGATTTAGAAACTATATTCTTTGTCTTTTCTGTATTCACTAATTGTATTAAAGTTCCTTTTCACTAAAGGTCTTATGTTTTGCCTTGATGTGGCAGATGGCAGAAACTATTTAGAGCAGGCAGGTTTGGGGTTCTGGGGTGCCCTTCTCCCTGCCCTGTAACACCTCCTGCACATACCTCTGTAGGTACCTAGATATCCTGGTGCTCAGTAAGCCCATACAGGGCACACATTTCTCCATTTTGAACCAGATACAAGAAAAATAAAAATAATGCATCTCACTAAGCCCTCAATTTTATGCTTAAGCTTATGTTACGGTTGGTGGAAATTTTTGTGTGATTTGTATTGTTGTTACATGGGTAACATGAATAAATTGCAGGCTACAAATTCAGGTACAAGTAAATCTTTATTTTCCCAAAGAATTCAAGTTAATATCTGCCTTGAGTCCCCAATCTCTACAAGAAGCAGAACTATCAGGCTATTTGAGGGTTTCTCATATTTCTTTCTTCTCCCCACTGTGGGCAAGTAATTTTCCTGCCTAGGAGCCTGAAGGAGAAGAGAAGAGGATTTCTCTTATACTTGTGAAAGTCCCCAAATATTTTTTTTTTCTGCTAGAGTTTTATTGTTATCCTCCTCAAGGTCACCCGCTTCTGAATGTGAGAAATTGTCTTTTTTATCCCTTTTGTTTTCACAGCCTTTCCAGAAAAGACAGGCAAACAATAGCATAAATGCTTGACTGGAAAATATAGCAGATGTAGAAAATGGTTAGTGTTTCAAAAATATTACCCTGCAGTTTACATACATCCCCTGTAACCATGTGTCAGTCAACAGGGGCTTTAGATGTAAGGCTCCTGGCAAATTTAAACATAAAAGCAACATATTAGCTGATCGAAGTAGCTTTCAAGAAGGCTGGGAGAAACAGACCTGAAATATGTTAGGAATGATGTCCAAATTGTACAACACGACTGGTTTACCCCAGGAAGACACTACCACCACCACCCCCGCCCCGGCACAGACCCCCTAATGCTGGACACCCGACTTTATGGTCCCTGGAGGCAAATGCAGATTCTCCTGCTGCCCAAAGAGCAGCCTCTGGGCAACACCTACTTCTTGAGCACACCAGCTCCTGAGGCTCATGCAGGGGGCAGGGGGCGTGCGCATCCCAGAATCTACCTTGTTACACCCTAACAACAGGAAAGGCTGGGGAAGGGTTTCTGTTTCTGTGGTGGACTCTAATGCTTCCCAGAAGGCGGGGCCCCAAATACTGTGTGTTTCACCAGACAGCACCACCCAACCTGCTCAGCACCGCTTCCCCGCCAGCTCAGCCACGCCTCAGTTTCCCAGGAACATAAATCCAGCATTTACACTGTCGCCTGCCCTCCCGCGTCTCAGTCTCTGCACATGCCGGTCCCTAGGTGGGGTCTGGGCTGTGGCGTCATGTCTAGGGGCTCCCACAGGGCAGGACGCGGCATCTCCAATACGTGGCTTCCTCCTGGCTTGTCCAGGAGCTAAGCAGAGGGACGAGGTCACACATCACAGAGTGCCCTGAATGGCCCATGAGCATATTTTGATCAAGAAGCAACAGGAAAGGGGAAGAATCCAGCTGGTAAACTGCTATTCTTTTCCTAGACAAACCCTTCTGGGCTGCAGCAGCTCCAGGAGGTCTCTCTGGAAAGGTTCTGCTGGTGGAGCCTCCAGCAGTGCGCTCTTAAGAAACCACTGGGGTAACACTTCTTGTATTCTATCCCGCCTCCCTCCCTTGTTACTCTCACTTTTGCATCTTGGCATTTCAAGAAAGTAACAGCGAAGTCCTGTCTTGGATTCTGTGTTCTAGGAACAGGCTGAGACCGTGGGGGAGAGGGGTTGAAATACCGCCGAGCATGCACCACATCGCCGGCCACTGGGAAAAGGAAGGGCTTGTCACAGCCGACAAAACTGGCTGTGGGGGGGCTGGTTCATTTCTTTTTCTTTTTTTAAAAAATTTATTTATTTATTTATACAAGCACTGGGTACAGTCAGAAGCGCGGGAGGGTGAGAGAATTCACCAGAGCCAGAGCGGGGAGCAGAGCAGGCAGAAGGACCGAAGTACACTGCTGAGGGGAGCAGCGGGCGGCAGGAGAGGTCTGCACGCCATGTGGGACCCTTCGCCGGTGGCCAGGGAGCAGCCGGGGATCGAACCGGCACTGCAGAGGCTGCGGGCAGCTTCGCAACCCAGCGCTCAACCGCTGCGCCACCGGGGAGGCCCCTGGTTCATTTCTTGAGGCTGGCACGACTGTGAGTGACAAAGTCAAAGCCAGGATTTGAAATCAAGCCAGAATGACTCAGCTTCCACTCTTCACTGCACTGTGTTCACTGCCTTTGCTCAACATTGCAGTGTTGTCCCCAAACCTACGAGCAGGGAGGGAGAACACAGAGCATTTACATTCTTCTATAGTAAAGCATCTCAAAGATCGCTGACACCCAGCTGGTTTTCTTCACACCCTGGCCATCTAGGGCTGAGGATGTACCTGTCTTCATGGGACTCACTCTCCCCAAACTCCTGCAAGGGGTAGCCGGCAGAGCTCCAGGTGCACAGTTACACAGCAGGTAACAGGAGTTAAGCACAGTGGAGGAGCCTTCTGGTCTCTGAGAGAGCATTGTAAAGGGATTGCCCATCTTAAGTCTGGTGCCTGAGACATAGACACCAAGTCTTGGCTCTGCCACTTACTAACCGGAGGCCAACTACCTGATGGTTCTGTGTCTCTACTTGCTCCTCTGCAAAGTGGGGATAACTGTGGTCTCAGCCATGGCTAAGTACTTCATAAATGTAGACAAAAATATTGCTGATATCAGACCTAAGGAAAAGCCAAATGAAAGATCCAGAATCTTTGACTACCCCCTCCACATGTGGTAATGCCTCCCCCGAGCACCCCGATCTTTATAAAGAACATTTTGCCATTCTCACTGGTGTGAGATGGTATCTCATTGTAGTTTTGATTTGCATTTCCCTGATTACAAGTGATGTTGAACATTTTTTCATATGCCTGTTGGCCATTTGCATTTCCTCTTCAGAGAAGTTTCTTTTTAGTTCTTCTGCCCATATTTTGACTGGATTATTTTCTTTGTTTTTGTTGAGTCTCATCAGCTCTTTGTAGATTTTTGTGATCAGTCCTTTATCATTAGTGTTGTGTGCAAAAAATGTTCTCCCAGTCGGTGGGGATTCTCTTTGTTTTTGTTATTGTCTCTTTTGCTGTGCAGAAGCTCTTTAATTTGATGTAGTCCCAGCTGAATGGCACATATTAAAAAAACTAGCAACAACAAATGTTGGCGAGGTTGTGGAGAAAAAGGAACTCTCCTGCACTGTTGGTGGGAGTGCAAACTGGTCCAACCACTACGGAGAGCTGTGTGGAGATTTCTTGACCTACTAAACATAGAGCTTCCATATGATCCAGCAATTCCACTCCTAGGTGTTTACCCAAAGGACACAGAAACATCAATTCCAAAGAGCACCTGCACCCCTATGTTTATAGCAGCACTATTTAAATAGCTAAGCTTTGGAAACAACCCAAAAATAGATGACTGGATCAAGAAGATGTGGTCCATATACACCATGGAATATTACTCAGCATTCAAAAAAGATAAACACATGCAGTTTGCAGCAACATGGATGGCGCTGGAAGGGATCATGCTCAGTGAAATAAGCCAGAAAGAAAAAAAATTACCGGATGGTTCTCACTCATAGCAGAAATCTAGAAAACTTAAATAAGGGACTAGGAAAAAGAATAACTATAAGAAAGATATCAAAATCAACAAACAACTATGAACCAGAGACACTCTATGGGGGGTGAGGGGCGGGAAAAAGGAGGGCTTGGGGTCAAAATAAGGGGGTTGTAATTGTATGGGGAATATAAAAATAAAATTTAAATAAATAAATTTAAAAAAAAAGAACATTTTGCTCTTGGGTACCCTGGCAGGATGAAGGCGTGAGGTCTAGGTATTACCTCCCTGAACACCTGTGCTGGGTTTCCATGTGGAGGTGAGTAATCTAGAGAAAGAAACTGAGTGGGTCATCAATTGCTGAGTGACTGCAGAGGGGAATGGCTTTTGAGAAACAGTATAACTGATAATCAGCCTTTCTCACAATTGCAGCAAAGTCAGGTTCCTGGCATTTAGCGAACAGGTGAAAGTACTATTGGCAGAAAATTTTTGTTTTCATACCTGTTCTGGAGTGTGATTCTAAAAGCTCAATTTAATTTCAATTCTGTTTTGCTAAACCTACAGTTTATTCCAAGGCTACCTAATGTCTTTCTAAAATTCCCTTTTTCCTGCCTAACAGAGTCAGAAGGTAGTGTCTGTTTGCAACAAGCAATCCTTATGAATGTGGGGGAGCTACCATTTTATACTGCATTCCAAAGAGTATTAAATCATTAGCATTTTAATTTTGCAGATGAGGAAACTAGGGCTTGGAAAGGTTACTTTACCAAAATCCTGAATTTTTGTCTTCAAATCTGAGATCTCCTCCCAATGATGTTTTCCTAGGAGGCAGGTGTGCATTGCCCTTAGATACCATGTGGCCTTTCAGGGCACCTGAGCAATCTAGGGCTATTCTGGATTTTTTTTTAAAGATTTATTTATTTATGCATACAAGACCTGGGATACAGGCCAGAGATGTGGGAAGAGGTGAGAGGATTCACTAGAGACAGAGTGGGGAACAGAACAGGCGGATCTACTGAAATACACTGCTGAGGGGAGTAGCGGGCAAGTCAGGAGAGATCTGCTGTGCCATGTGGGTAGCACCCTGGCTGGCGGTCAAACGCATGCTGCAGTGGCCGCAGATTGCTTCATAGGTTGCGTTTTAACCCCTTGTGCGACCAGGGAGGCCCTATTCTGGAAATTGACCCTCCTATAGGGTGACCACTGAGCCAGGCAACCTAAAAACTGAAGGTTTGATTCTAAGAAGCTGGAAACTAGATTTGATTCATTTGTGAGCATAAAATATATAAAGAAATACTATAGTAGAATGTACTACATTGGAGAATGTACTACATTGGAGAATGTACTACATTGCTACCTGACAACCTCTAACCACCTGGGGTGACCCAGTAAATAACACACAGGTGAGCACAATGCAAATGATTAGAAGTAGCTTTCCTTGAATTCTCACAAAATCTTCCTGATTGTGTTCCTTTAAACTTCAAACAGCAAACATCTCAGGCAACTGGACAATATAAATACTTAGGGATTTTTTTTATGTGCCTTGAAATCTGTCCTTTATCTTCAAACATTAATGCAGGACATCTGTAGCTAGCTGTCTGTTTGTGGAATAACCAGAATGTGTTACAGTTTTCTTGGGAAGAGGTTTAGCAAAGAACCATTCATTTGGTATAATGTAGTACGGTTATTTCACGATGAAAGTCAAATGTCCTGCTACATTGGCAATTTCATGGAGAAACCACCACTGTTGTGTAGAATCTTTATGAGCATCTTTTAATAATCTAGAAGTGGAGAGGAATGAGTTGAAAATCAACTTTTGGCAGGTTTGAAATGCATAGAAAATAACTAAGTAAATTTTTCAGAAAAATTCTTGTCAACATGAATTTGCCTCTAGGCAGTAAATTCACAAATCAACACCCAGAACACATTGCTTCTAGCTGGAAAAGAACTGAAATTGTAAATAATAAACACCATACTTATTTTATTGTCTGTGCTTAGTTGTCTTTCAATAATTAGGGAAAGCTACCAGCTGAGTATTTTTCACTCAGTTTTGGTGTCTGCTATTTTCTCATTTCCTTCATAAGCTCCATGTAGGCAGAACACTGTCACATAATAAGGACAGAAACATTAATTGGCTATTTATTATGCACCAGGTACAATCTAAGCACCTCACATGCACTCATATTGAATCCTTACAAACTATGGAGTAGGTGCTGCTATATAAATGAGCCAAACACGGCTTGTGTGTATTGACTTGTGGCTCATTTATTTCTTCTCTGCAACCTGAATTGCTAGTTCAAAAGCTCCACTGGCAGCAAACTAAAGTCTTTGCACATCCAATTATTTTAGAAATAGCCCAAACAAGCAGATTTTTAACCATTTAGAGACTGCCTGTTTTATATACCCTGTAAAGCCTCATCAAAAATCTACCAACGGGGTCTCCCTGGTGGTGCAGGGGTTAAAATCTCAGCACTATAAAGCTATCCCAGCCATGCAGCAGGAGTTTATCCCTGGCCAGAGAGGTGGACCCACATGGCACAGCAGACCTCTCCTGTCTCACCTGCTGCTCCCCTCAGCAGTGTATTTCAGTCAGTCTGCCTGTTCTGTCCCCACTCTGTCCTCTGGTGAATCCTCTCACCACCACCCCCGCCTCCCGCACCTCTGGCCTAGACCCCAGTTCTTGTATGCATAAATAAAAATAAATCTTCAAAAAAAATAATATCTGCCAACAAAGGACAAGATAAACCCTGAGACACTGCTGCTGTCGCAGGTTCTCTGACCCCAGAGACTGCTGGCAGGACTGCTGAGTGGCATCACCAAGTGTCTTAGCCCCTCCTTGAGGCTGCTGCTCCCCTGAGGGTTTCCTTGCACTCCTTTCCTTCTGAGCAGCCACCCATCCCCTCAGGGCCTCAGCAAGTTCTCCAGCTATGAAGGACCCCACACCTGCAAAGCTGTCAAAGCATGCTGAGTAATGCCCATGTGCTCACCTCCACTCATGGTCACATGTCCCCACCTTGCTCAGCTTCCAGATCCCTCAAACTCACTCCCTATGGCTGACACCCAGGATGGGATTTGGAGATCAGGAAATAATATGCGGGGCCACACAGTGAGTAGGATAAACAATTGGAAAAATGATCCTAAGCAGTCAGTCCCAGGTGGTTGGGACTTGAATCAGGGATGCCACTGCATTTCTTTGGTCTCCCTCTGGCCTCACAAACCGAACCAAGTAGTTGGGCAATTATATGACTGAATCCACGTCACTGGAACTGACTTTCGCGGTCAGAGATACTGAGATACCTAGAGAAGGAGGTCAGCCCACCTGCCGGGGTCCCCCACTAGTGCAGATCTGCGGGCCTGACTAGGAAAAGAGGAGGGGGAAAAAAAGTGCTTCTAGACCACAATGAGATACTCCTAACGCGATTATGGAAAACAGCGGAAAGGGCTACTCAGAGGTGGGCAGACCGTCAGGATACTTGCAAACTATAGCTGATAAGGGCATGGGATGGTGTGCACTTTCTCCTCAGTTTCATTGGGCACCTAAAACTGCCCTTAACTTAGTACCATGTGTGGCACATAGTAGGTACTCAAATATTTGTTGACTAAATGAATAAACAAACAGACATTTTAGAGGAATATTATGGTCTTATCTATGGCTGCTTTATTCAAGTACTGTATTTTATAGATTCTTGCAGCACTGCTAGTTTTCTGCCTACCTGCACCTATGCTTCCAGGAGGAGTTCCCGTCAATGGAGACCCTTCCCCTGCAGTGCTTAGCACACATGCAAAAGTGAGCCTCCTACTCTTCAGGGGGAAGTTGGACTAGACTTGAGATATGTATGGCCACACTGAAATGAATAAAATGAATTCTGCTTCACTGATAGCTCAATATAATCTTTTGTTTGACTGATACAGACTTTTTACTATTAGTACCAATAGTGTATAAGATACACTCAGATTGGTGTCATCCTCAGCCTGATTTTATTATGTACAGGAGTTACTGTTTTATATACATCTGAAGAACCATGACTGTTACACTATCATATTTGCTAAGAATTAAATTCTTATAATTGTGGGATGGTCCCTTCCCCTCTGCCCTTAGCATTGCACACAGCACTCCATTAAAGCTAGTATTTCATTGTATCACAAATATCTGCATGCATGTATGCCTGTCTTATTAGATTTTGAGATCCTCCAGGGCAAGCATTTTACTTATTTTCTGACTTTTTATTAAGCTTTGTTCTGGAAAATTTTAAACAATTGCCCAAGTAGACAGAATAGTGTAATGAAGTTAACCATACTTACCTTAAACTATTATCAAGTTGAGGTCAATTTTGTTTCATCTATTTCCTTACCACTTTTCCTTCCTCCAGATTATTTTGACAAACTTCTGGACATCAGTATCATTTCACCCACATATATCTCATATATCTCTAAAAAAGAATTATTTTTGTAAAATACCATCACAATTCCATTATACATGGTAGTAATCACCCAACTCATATGTATAATATCCAAATTGTGCTCACATTGATTTATTTCAGAATTTTGTAAAGATTTTTATTTATTTATTTATGCATAGAACTGAGGTGTAAGCCAGAGGTGAGGGGTTTGTGGTGAGAGGATTCACCAGAGACAGAGTAGGATGCAGACCAGGTGGATCTACTGAAATACACTGCTGAATGGAGCAGCGGGCAAGACAGGAGAGGTCTGCTGTGCTATATTTGGGTTAGCTCCCTGGCCAGTTATCGAACTCAGACCACAGCAGTGGTAGCACTGAGACTTTACCCCAAGGCCACCAGAGAGGCCCCTTTCACAATTTTTTTTTTTTTACTGAATATTTACTTCTATCAGAACTGCAATAAAGTCCATAAACTGGTAGACAGGGTTTTTTTGGGAACCATAGATTTCCTCTTCTGTCACATTTTTTTTCTTACTTAAAATTTATGTGTTGAGAAAAAAACCAGTTCAAAATGGATCAGGATCTGGAATTGGATTAGGATCTGAAACCACAAATTCCATAGAAGAAAACACAGGGAAAGCACTGTGGCATACACTTCAGTGATTTTTGGGAGTCTTTGGGGCTGGACTACAATGGCGAGGGAAATAAAAGCAAAACTAAACAAATGGAATAACTTCAAATTAAAAAGCTTCTGTACAATGGAAAAACTATCATTAAAATGAAGATACCCTGCCAAATGGGAGAAAATATTCGCACAACATACATTCAACAAGAGGCTAATATACAAGATCTACAAAGAAAACAAATAACTCAGTCAAAAAAATGGGCAGAAGAGCAAAAGAGAGACTTCCCCAAAGAAGGAATACAGACAGCCAAAAGGCACATTAAGAAATATCCAACATCACTTATCATCAGGGAAATGCAAATCAAAACACAATGAGATACCACCTCACACACAATGAGATATGATGGCCCATATCAAAAAGATAATATACAAATGTTGGGGAGAATGTGGAGAAAAAGTAACCCCTATACACTGTTGGTGGGAATGCAGACTAGTCCAACACTTATGGAAGACAGTATGGAGGATTTTATTTTTTTATTTAGCAACATTTATTATTTTACAGATAAAGCATATCAACACAATTGGTACAAATTGAGCACCTGCTGGAGCTGAGCAGAGAAGTACTTATTACAATCACCAGAAGATTTCATCAAAAGATGTTTACATGCTCCAGTGTCATTTAATCTACAGAGCATCAGCTGTATCTATTTTCCCCTTCTGGACTTGGGAAATTTAAGGGTGGACACCATTCTTTTTTCTTTAATTTTATTTTATATATATTTTTACATCATTTTTCATTTTTGCACAATGTATGCATTTTCATCTTGGTTATATTCCCACTCCCCTTATTTTAAAATTCCCACTCCCCTTATTTTAACCCTAATCCTTCCTCCCTACCGGACCCCCACCCATAGTGTGTCTCTGGTTTATAGTTGCGTGTTGATTTTGATTTTTACTTTATTATAATTAGTCTTTTTCCTGGTCCCTTATTTAGGTTTTCTAAATTCCTGCTATGAGTGAGACCATCTGGTATTTTTCTTTCTCTTTTTTTTTCTTTTAATATTATTTTTATATTCCCCATACAATTTGGTATTTTTCTTTTTCTTTTTGGCTTATTTTGCTGAGCGTGATCCCTTCTAGCTCCATCCATGTGGCTGCAAATTGCATGAGTTTATCATTTTTGATTGCTGAATAATATTCCACTGTGTATATACACCATATCTTCTTGATCCAGTTATTATTTTTGGGTATTTGGGTTGTTTCCATAGCTTACCTATTGTAAATATTGCTGCTATAAACATAGGGGTGCAGGTGCCCTTTTGAATTAATGATTCTATGTCCTTTGGGTAAATACCTAGGAGTGGAATTGCTGGATCATATAGAAGCTCTATCTTTAGCAGATGGAGGAATCTCCACACAGCTTTCCATAGTGGCTGTACCATTTTGCACTCCCACCAATAGTGCAGGAGAGTTCCTTTTTCTCCACATCCTCACCAACATTTGTTGTTGCTAGTTTTTTAATATGTGCCATTCTCATTGCTGTAAGATGGTATCTCATTGTAGTTTTGATTTGCATTTCCCTGATTACCAGTGATGCTGAACATTTTTTCATATGCATATTGGCCATTTGCATTTCCTCTTTGGAGAAGTTTCTTTTTATCTCATCTGCCCATTTTTGACTGGATTATTTACTTCGGTTTTGTTGAGTCTCATTAGCTCTTTGTAGATTTTTGTGATCAGTCCTTTATCATTAGCGTTGTGGGCAAAAATTTTCTCCCAGTCGGTGGGGTGTCTCTTTGTTATGGTTACTGTCACTTTTGGTGTACAGAAGCTCTTTAATTTCATGTAGTCCCCCTGTTTATCTTTGCCTTCACTATCACTGCTTTGGATGATTAGTCTTTAAAGATGTTGCGGAGGTGTATGTCATGTAATATTTCGCCTATATTTCCTTCTATATATTTTATGGTTTCAGGTCTTATGTCTAGTTCTTTAATACATTTTGAGTAGGTTTTTGTGCATGGTGTGAGGTCTAAGTAGTCAAGCTTCATTCTTTTGCATGTAGCAACCTAGTTTTCCCAGCACCATTTATTGAACAAACTTTCTTTGCTCCATTGCATATTCTTTGCTCCTTTATCAAAGATTAGTTGACAATAAATCTATGGGTTTATTTCTGGATTTTCTATTCAGTTCCATTGGTCTGTGTGTCTGTTCTTGTTCCAATACCATGCAGTTTGATTATTATGGCTTGTAGTATACTTTGAAATCTGGGAATGTGATGCCTCCATTCCCCTCTTTTTTTTTTTCAGGAGAGCTTTGGCTATTCGGGTTTTTGGTGGCTCCATATGAATTTCATAAATATTTATTCTATTTCTTTGAAGAATGTCATTGAAATTTTTATTGGAATAGCATTGAATCTGTAAATTGCTTTTGGTAGGATGGCCATTTTAATAATGTTAATTCTTCCAAACCATGAGCAAGGGATGTCTTTCCATTTCTTTGTGTCTTCTTCTATTTCTTTTAATAGTGTTTTATAGTTTTCTTCATATAGGTCCTTTACCTCTTTTGTTAGGTTTATTCCCAAGTACTTGATTTTTTTGTTTCAATAATAAAAGGGATGATTTTCTTGATTTCTTCTTCTTCAGATTTATTGTGTATAGGAAAGCTACTGATTTTTGTGTGTTGATTTGTATCCTGTTACTTTACTAAACTGATTAATTAGTTTTTCTGTGGAGTTTTTGGGGTTCTCTATGTATATTATCATATCATCTGTGAATAGTGACATTTTGACTTCTTCCTTGCCTATTTGGATTTCCTTGTATGTCTTTTTCTTGTCTTACTGCTCTGGCTAGGACTTCCAATATTATATTGAAAAACAATGGTGACAGTGGACATCCTTGTCTTGTTCCAGATCTTAATGAAAATGCTTTCAGCTTTTCACCATTGAGAATGATATTGGCTGTAGGCTTGTCATATATGGCCTTTATGATGTTGAGTTGTGTTCCTTGTATCCCAAGAGTTTCAAGGGCCTTTATCATAAATTGGTGGTGTACTTTGTTGAAGGCTTTCTCAGCATCTATTGATATTATCATATGTTTTTTATGTTTCTTCTTGCTGATGTGTTGGATTACGTTGATTGATTTTCAGATGTTGAACCATCCCTGTGTCCCTGGAATAAATCCGACTTGGTCGTGGTGAATTATCTTATGGATACATTGTTGGATTCTGATAGCTAAAATTTTATTGAGGGTTTTGCATCAGTGTTCATTAGAGAGAATGGACTGTAGTTTTCTTTTTGTGTGTTGTCCTTGTTCACTTTTGGTATTAGTGTAATGTTGACTTCATAGAACATGTTTGGTATTATCCCTTCCTTCTCAATTTTTTGAAATAGTTTGTGAAGGATAGGCATTAATTCATTTCTGAATGTTTGGTAGAATTCATTTGTAAATCCATCTGGTCCTGGGCTTTTGTTTTTGGGTAGGGTTTTGATTACCATTTCAATTTCACTGCTTGTAATTGGTCTGTTTAGGTGTTCTCTTTCCTCTTTGTCTAGCTTTGGGCGATTGTAGAGCTGTAGGAATTTGTCCATCTCTTCTAGATTGTTGAGTTTCTTTGCATATAACTGTTCATAGAACTTTCTGATTATTCTTTTGATTTATGCTCTTTCATTTGTGATCCTATTCATTTGTGCTTTCTCCCATTTTTTTTTTGTGAGCCTGGCTAGGGGTTTCTCTATTTTATTTATTTTTTTCAAAGAACCAACTTTTGGTTTCATTAATCTTTTGGATTGCTTTCTTTAGTTTAGATTTCATTTATTTCTGCTTGATTTTTATTATTTCTTTTCTTCTACTGGTTTTAGGGTTTTGTTGTTGTTCTTTTCCCAGTTCTTTGAGATGTGAGATTAGGTTGTTTCTTTGAGTTCTCTCTAGTTTCTTGATGTGAGCCTGTACTACTATATATTTTCCTCTTATTACTGATTTTGCTGCATCCCCTACATTTAGGAAATTGGTGTCCTCCTTGTCATTCAACTCAAAGTATTTTTTTATTTCTTCTTTGATCTCCTCATTAGACCAGTGGTCTTCCAATATTGTGGGTTTCAATCTCCATGAGGTAGGAGGGCTCCTTCCCTTCTTTTTTAGGGTTTATTTCTAGTTTAATGCCTTCATGTTCAGAGAATATGGTTGGCATGATTTCAATCTTGGTGTATATGTTGATGTTTGTGCCCCAGTATATGATCAATCCTGGAGAATGATCCATATGCGCTTGAGGAAAATGTGTTCTCAGGGTTTTTGGGGGGGTTTAGTGTTCTATAGATGTCTGTTAAGCCCGTGACCTCTATATCCTTACTTAGAGCTTTAGTGTCCTTACTTTTTTTTGTCTCATTGATCTATCCATTTTTGATAGTGGTTTGTTGAAGTCTCTTACTACATATGCGTTTTCTCTGATGTTTGTTTTCAGAGATGATAATAGTTGTCTGATATATTTTGGTGCTCCTTTATTTGATAAGTATATGCTAATGAGTGTTATTTTTTCTTGAAGTATTGTCCCGTTGATCATAATGTAGTGACTGTGTGGGTCTCTTGTTACCTTTTTGAGTTAGAAGTCTGCTTTATCTGATATAACTGTTCTTCCCTTCATTTTTGGTCCATTTGCTTGTAGTATTGTTTTCCATCTTTTTACTTTCAGTATATTTTTATCTTTTGTAGTTAAATGTGTTTCCTGAGGACAGCAAAAGGTTGGGTTTTGTTTCTTAATCCAGTCTGTGATTCTGTGTCTTTTTATTGAAGAGTTTAGTCCATTTACATTTAGAGTTAATATTGATATTTTAGCGTCTGTATTTGCCATTTTGTTTGTCTTTTTTCTGGCTTTATTTAATTTTTTTGGCCTCATTTCATTGTTAATTCATCCCTCTGTTGGTTCTGGCTTTAGGACTCCTTGTAGTATTTTTTGGAATGGAGGTTTAGTCATAATGTAATTCTGGAGTTTCTGTTTGTCTGGGAAGGTCCTTATTATTTCTTTATAAAGGAAGGAAAGCTTTGCTGGATAGAGTATTCTTGCTTGGCATTTGTAGTCTTGGAGTTTGTTGACTATGTCCCTCCATTCTCTCCTTACCCATAGCGTTTCTTCAGAGAAGTCTGATGTCAGCCTGATTGGTTTTCCTTTGTATGTTATCTGTTTCTTACCTCTCGTCAGCTTCATTATTTTTTCCTTGTCTTGGATTCTTGGAAGCTTTACTATTTTGTGTTTGCTGTATTTTTCCTTCATCATGGAAGTTTGGTGTTCTTCTTGCTTCTTGTATGCCTATTTTCAGCTCCTTCTTCATGTTTGGGAAGTTCTCTTCAATTATTTCCTTGAATATTTTCTCTTTTCCTATGTCTTGTTCCTCTCCTTCTGGGATTCCTATAACTCTTATATTTCCTTTCCTCATGGAGTCATATAGGTTCCGAAGTCTTTCCTCATTCTTTTTCATTTGTACTTCTCTTTCCTTTTCTGTTATGGTTCTTTTTATTTCTGTGTCTTTGAGAATACTTATTCATTCTTCCATTTCATCTGTTCTGTTTTCCCTGCTTTTCCCAGAGTTCTTTAGCTCCTCTTTTAATCCTTTGATCTCCTGCATTTCTTTCACTTCCCTCTTTAGGGACTCAATTTCATTATTCTGTTCATTGATTATTTTTCCCTTATCATTGTTTTCCCTATGACATCTTTCAGTTTTTTAATCATGGCAATTTTAAATTCTCTATCTGGAAAGCTCAGAAGTTCTTCCTAGTCACTGTTGTTGCATCTGGTGGGTGATTTTCTTTTCATGGTGTGTCTTTTCCTTGAGGACTTGCTTGGTGGCTTGTAATTTTTCTTCTCCCTTCTGCTTTTTTTCTTATTTGTTCTATGCATTGGGACACTGTATCACTGGTACTGGCCAGCATCTTTATGGTGTGCTCTTTCAGCAATGTCAGAAACTGGTAGTCCAATCAAGTCAAAAACCATTATGCCAGAAGTCCAATAGGGCAGTGATACTATGAATATGTTAGTGGTTGCTGTCACAGAAATATCTCTTCCTTCTTTTTTGTTTAACTCCAGAGGTGGGTCTTGCAGTCCCACAGACTGCCCTGGCTGTGGTTGGATTGCCCATTGGGCTCCAGATCGTTGAATCCCCCTCTGGGCTCCGACAGGCAGCCAGACGGTGCCTGGCTTGTGGGGACACTTCAGCTCACCTCTGGCTGTGGGGGCAGCCCTTTCCCACTTGCACAAAGTCTAAGTGGGTCAGTTGGAGGTTTTTTGAAGTAGTAAAAATAGATTAACCTTTGCTCAAGCAATTCCACTCCCAGGTATCTGAAAAATACATAAACACTAAACTGAAGGGATAGGTACTCCTATGGTCATCACAGCCCTATTGACAATAACCAAGCACAAAGGAATGTTTTCTATAGGAAAGATGAGGATGCTTATTTCCCATTTTTAATGATTTTCAAAATAATGAGTTTGGATGTTATTCATTTTTATCTTCTAAGGCTGTGACTGGATAGCAGATACACAGTAAAAGTTTGTTCAATTGTGTTATTTTGGTATTGTCTTTGGGGAGAATACATTTTTTTTATTCTAACCTTCTTAAGAATAACATTCTGTCTCTAACATTTCCTGACAGTCCTCAAATCCAAAGATTATTATGGTTAAAGTGCTCCATGGATAAGATCTACTTTTAAACATTTTAGAGCATAATTGTCACCACATGAAGATACAGGATGAAAAATACCAAGATTTCAATCTCTTATTTAAAACTTGAACAATAGAGATTTAGAAAATTCTCCATACTGTAATCCATCTACATTATCTGGCCATTATCTGGCCCAAAATACAATTCAACATTCAGATATTCCTGATGTAATATTTGCCAATCACACAGTGTCAGAGTTTCTGTATTTCAGGCTGAGGCTTTAGCATAGAGGAGCCAGGAAAACAAAAACAAAGCATCATTTTAAAAATGGCCCTAGCAGGGCCTCCCCAATAGCGCAGTGGTTGAGCGCTGGGTTGCGAAGCTGCCCGCAGCCTCTGCAGCGCTGATTCCATCCCTGGCTGCTCCCCAGCCACCAGAGGAGGGTCCCACATGCCGCGCAGACCTCTCCTGCCGCCCGCTGCTCCCCTCAGCATTGTACCTTGGTCCTTCTGCCTGCTCTGCTCCCCGCTCTGGCTCTGGTGAATTCTCTCACCCTCCCGAGATTCTGACTGTACCCAGTGCTTGAATAAAAATAAATAAATAAATAAATAAATAAATAAATAAATAAATAAAATCTTTAAAAAAAAAATGGCCCTAGCTTCAATTGAGGAAGATTAGCCCAATAAAAAGACTGCCCCAGTGTAGACAACTGGAAGTTCCAAGGTCCTGTTGGAAGTAAAATGTCATTGGGATATAGTTTTGAGAACTATCTGTTAGCCCAAATCTCTTCTTTACTCTCAAAATTTAAACACAGGCACATGGAGACACATGTTCATGCATATAAATGTTCCATTTAGTTTCACTTGGTCTGTGAACAGATGTTCTCCTTACCAGAACTGGCATGGCCAAAAATCAAAACTAGACCTAGAAACGAACTCTTTACAGCTACATTGGACTGTATTATTATGTGCTCTTTAACTTCAGCTTCTGCAAGTTACCTCAAATCCTCCCTCAAAATGGGGAGGGCAAATGATTATATGTTGGTATAGATAATAAATATATTTGAATATATAATGGCAGTTACTAGCACATTTGAAGGCATGCAATAAATATTAAATTAAGCAGTTTAAACAAATGGGCTTGAATGAGTGAGAGAAAAAAATATAGTGTGTGGGGGACATATTGTTTCAGTAATGCCATTAGTTCAATAAATATTTTGATCTATGTGTTGAGTGATTATATGACTAAAATGGCTCCCTGAAGCTAACGTGTCCCTGGGTATGCAATTATACAAACAACTCCTATAAAGTAAATTGAAATAGGAAGTTATAAGCAGAGAAAGCATTATAAAATATGATGTTCTGTGGAAAGATGGTATCAAGTAGTCTTGACACCAGGTTAAATTATTAGTTCTTTTGTGGCTTTTTATATTATGAAAAGAAATGCAACATTGGGTTAAAACATTTCTAAAAATCACTGAGAAGCAAGTAGCAAGATCTGAATGTCCATATAGGACCATTTGGTTTAGTTTGGTTTGGTTTATTTGCTGTAGCCATGTGTGCTTGGTTTGGTTTCCATTCAAAAGACAGGAGAATGAACTTCAGATAATATGCATGTGCTATTAGTCCAAACACAGCATCCAGTAGTTCCTTCCAAAGCAGCTGTGTCAACATGGACTGTTATATTCTTCTTTAAAATAAAGAAACTGAGAAACTGTAGGGTAAATGATTGTCAAGCTTTTCTGCCCTCCCTCCGTTAGGATTGATGATGGATCCCTGTGATCCTGAATGCATGCCTGATGGTGGGCACCTGGAGTGGAGTATGGTAGGTGGGTACACCAGGAAAGCAAGTGGAGGAATGGACCTACCAGAAAGAACAAGTGAGAGAGTGCAACGGAGCCAACAGAAGAGAGAGAATGAGACCATGAGAGAATACTGGAGAGCCCAGGAAGAGGGAAGATTTTCCAGGGGCTGGGTGGCTGGCAGGCCTCCCAGCCTCCTGACACCCCTGCCTGCCAGGTACCTGGTAAACTGAATAAAAGCCTAAAAAAAGACACCGAGGGCTCCTGGACTCTCCTTTACCTGTCTTCATAGGATCATATGGATCCTGCCCTGTGCCCTTCTTGCCACTACAGGAAGATCCAGACAGCTTTCCATAGTGGTTGGACCAGTTTGCACTCCCACCAGCAATGTAGGAGAGTTCATTTTTCTCTACATCTTCACCAACATTTGTTGTTGCCAGTTTTTTGATATGTGCCATTCTCATTGGTGTGAGATGGTATCTCATTGTGGTTTTGATTTGCATTTCCCTGATTATGAGGGATGAGAAAGTATCATTGTACAAAAAATGAAGAATGACGTAAAAATATATAAAGGAATAAAAATAAAAATAAAGAAAAGAAACTGAATTAAAGAATTAAAACCTTGCGACTCAGTGATCAAGTGATTTATTTGAGCTTGGAAAGCAACTGAAGTGGTGGAGGCAAGGTTTGATCCCAGGTCTGAGGTCGTCAAATGCCACTGCTTAGCACCTCCTCAGACACAACCACATTTCCTTTCCCCTTTGAGGAGCAAGCACATCCATGTGATCAGCATCTCAACAGTGCCCCCAAGAATTCAAGCAGTATTGTGCAGAGGGCAAATAAAATGGATACACCACTTGCCTCTTTCTGTGAGCCTCCTTTCTAGCCACATTGTAGGGTAAATGGAAGTTATCAGGTTTTTCCACTCTCCTTCCATTAGCATATATGATGGACACCTGTGGTCTTACATGTGTGCCTGATGGCAGCACCTGGAGCATGGGTAGGCGTGCATAAGTGGGCACTCCTGAGCCGAGAGACAGAGCATATAAGGATGGAAGCAGAGGATGGGAAAAGGCAGAGAACCGTGCAGCAGGGTGCAGTAGCAACCAGAGAAGACACCACGGAGAATGCCAGAGAGAGTGAAGATTCTCCGGGGTTGGGAGGCCTGCCAGCTTCCTAGCCCACAAGCCCCTCTGCCTGCCCTGCACCTGGTTGCTGCACCTCAATTGGTGTAGAAAGATCATTAAAAGTCTGAAAAAATCATTGAGGACTCCAGGACTTCTCTTTTATCCATCTGCCTGGATCATAGAAAACCTGTTCTGTGCCTTGCTGGCAATACAAACATATAGGGAGAAAATAATAGGGGCAGAAATAATGTGATATGATGCAAAACTTAGGGGAGGTTGAAAATAGAATGAGTTCAGAAGACAAGCTACATAGTCAAATATCACTGTTTTCTTAAGGTGCAAAGGTTTGTATACATGCAATTAGGGTGGATATGTCTCCCCTAAAATGTTAAAAATAAGGTTTTTTCCAAGATGTTGTGCAACCATCCTAGGCCAGGTAGGGTCTTTGTCAATTCTCACAGATGAAAAGAGAATTTTACAGGCCTTTCATACTGAATCAGTGGAAAGACGAGCAGACAGGGAGACAGCAAAATGAGCCCCCCTCACACAGAGCTGAGGAGCCCTTTTATTCCTCACTCTGGACACAGGTATTGTAGGGTAAATGATTGTCAGGCTTTTCTGCCCTCCCACCATTGTGATTAATGATGGATCCCTGCGGTCCTGAATGCTTACCTGATGGTGAGCACCTGGAGTAGGGTGTGGGCATACGTAGGCAGGATATACTTGGGCTGAGACTGGGCTTTTAAGGGTGGTGTCACGGGGATGCCAAAGGAAGGAGAACAAGTGAGAGAGCTGAACAGAATCAGCAGAGACCATGAGAGAGTGCCAGAGAGCCCAGGAAGGGTGAAGATTCACCAGGGGCTGGGAGGCCTGCCAGCCTCCTGGCCCCGCAGCTCCCCTGCCTGCTGTGTACCGGGTAAAATGGCGATAAAAGTCTGAAAAGCCACCGAGGGCTCCAGGACTCCTTCTTTCCCATTCTGCTTGGGTCATAGAGAACCAGCTCTGTGCCCTCCTGGCACTACAGGTATCCACTTTAGATATGCATGCCCTTTGCTCTTTGGCTTCTCAGCCCAAGCATCCAGAATCAAAGGCACACATGCCTTATGCCTATGCCTCTCAGCCCAGTGTCCATGCTGCAACCTAGGAGGAACATGGGACCACAGCTGGTAGTCATAGAAGCTAGAGGTGAGAGTGGAGAAAAGCCTGACTTAACTCCATTTTCCCGATACAATGTGCCCAAAGCAGACTTTTTACAATACATGTCACCTTGGCCTGTGGAGCTAAGGTCAACTGAGGCCCTGTGAACTTCAAGAAAAAATGTTTCCATGACCTTAAAGACTGAAATGACCAAGATCTAAGGTCACATTCAGAAATAATCTTTTGTGTGTGTGTGCTGAGAGTTTTTTTTTTTTTTAATTTTATATATTTTTACATCATTTTTCATTTTTTCAAGATTTATTTATATATGCATACAAGAGTTGGGGTACAGGCCAGAGGTGTGGGGATGGAGGGTGAGAGGATTCACCAGACAGTGTGGGGAACAGAACAGGAAGATTGACTGAAATACACTGCTGAGGGGAGCAGTGGGTGAGACAGGAGAGGTCTGTTGTGCCATGTGGGTATTTCCCTGGCTGGTCAGGGATTGAATATGTGCCGTGCTATAGTGGCTGCAGATAGCTTCACAGTGATGCGACTTAACCCCTTGAGCCAATGGAAGGCTCCATTCTTCATTTTTGTACAATGTATACTTTCTTATCTTGGTTACAGTCCCCGTGAAATTTCATCAAACTGCTAAAAATGGAGCTTCCATATGATCCAGAAATAACCTTTTAATTGGAGAGACCTATCTTAAAGCATGGCAAACATCTAAAGGCAGGGTTTTGGCATATGAAGTAATTTCTTCCACATATGAGACTCTCTTGTATCCCTTAGCTCGGGGTATATTTTTTTTTTCCTATTGCAAGATATCTTTGTTTTCTTTTATTAATTTTTTAAATTATTTTACATTGTTGTTCACATTTTTACTGTATTTGATTTCTCCCCTCAGGTGTAGTCCAGTAAATATCCCACCACCACATCACCTGTGAACCATTACCATGGTCCCTTATGTTCTTCTCTCCCCTTTTTTGATCCCTTTTCCTTCCTCTCCCCTGCTTTAAGCCTTAGATATTTAGTTGCCTATAAGTTTTGTCTTTTTTTTTTTTTTGGACCCTATGTTTGGCTTCCCTATATTCCTCCTATAAGTAATGTCAGCTGAAATTTCTTTTCCCTTCTAATTTCACTGAACATAATTCCTTCCAGCTCCATCCATGTTGCTGCAAATGGCATGACTTTATCTTTTGTGATTGCAGAGTAATATTCCTTTGCGTATATATAGCACATCTTCTTCATCCAGTCATCTGTTTTTGAGTATTTAGGTTATTTCCATATCTTAACTATTGTAAATACTGCTGCAATGACCACAAGGGTGCAGGTTTCCTTTTGAATTAGTTTTTTTTGCGTCCTTTGAGTATATTCCTAGAAGTGGAATTGCTGGGTCACATGGTAGATTCACTTAATAATTTGAGGGTCCTCCACACAAATTTCCATAGTATTTTGACCAGTTTACATTCCTATTAGCAGTGTAAAAGTGTTCATTTTCCTTCACATCCTCACCAGAATTTGTTATTTTTTTTTTCCTGTGGGCCATTCTTACTGGGGTGAGATGGTATCTTATTGTGGTTTTGATTTGCATTTCCCTGATAATAAGTGATGTTGAGCATTTTTTCATGTGCCTGTTGGCCTTGGCTCAGTATATAAACCCTCAGTTTCCCATTACTCAAGAATGTACAGTCAAGTAGATTCTCCACACAAATGTAATTGAAATTGGTCTTTTTCTCCTACTAATCTATCTGATGCTCATTTGTGTGCTCAAGAAGCACAAGAGGAACCCAAGTGGAGGTGCATTTCCCCTGCACCCCAACCAGGGCTTCTCCGCTCACCTTCTATGTCAGTAATCTAAGCAGTCAGCATGTTCATACCAATGCTTTAGCAAATACCAGCAAACCAGCCAGTTATACACAGAACAAAATTTTTTTTATCACCAATGAAATTTCCATAGAAATATCATTTTAACTGAATGAGTTTCCCACCATTTCTGCTTCTAAAAATATCTCAACATAATATTGATTATCCTCATAACTACGTTTCCCAGCCATGACACTGCATAATCATGGGGCATAGCTACCCCAGCTGAAGTGGGCTTTGTGAGTGCTCAAAAGCATCTGTGTGAGAGCAAGCCTTTGAGCAAGCCTTTACCTTAATTTTCTTTTACAGGACACTGAAATGTGGATGTCTCCATTTTCAAAGCACTCAGCAATATTAAATTGACGGAGTTTTTAGCTTTCATCTACTCCAGGGCACCCAGAAAATGTTTACTCACACATGCAACAAAATGCACTAAGGTAGCTTATTTATGTCATTTCTAGCTCTCACAATAACCTGCAGAGCAGGTGTGACGAATTCCATTTGCCCAAAGTCACCACTCATTAAGTGACAAGGTCAGTACTCAAATTAAATCTGTCTCAATACCAAACTATCACATTACATGAGCCAACCTGTAACAATTTACCTATTTCCAAAAGATTGGATGTGAGAATTTTTCACTAAAGACAGGAAACTAATATCAGTACTCTAAGTAAAAAGACTAAAATGATGCAAAAGAAATGTAATACTTTAACTTACAATTTAAAATTATAAAGTTCTAACAGTTTTAATATTTAACAATAGGAAGAGAAGAAAGTATATTAATGTCTCAATACAACACCCAGAGTTATCCATCCCCTTGAGTGTAAATGCCCAGCCAAACAGGGTTGGCCCAAAGCTGGGCTGCTAAGGTCCAGATACTTGCCACAAGTCTAAGGCACCTTCTGGCAGGGAACCACAGAAGGGGCCAGACAAGTCTGGGACAAAAGGAACAAAATTAAAGTACAAATCAAGATAATGGATGCCATTGTCAGCTTCTGCATGGGTCTCTCAACCACATCTCTTCCAAGTATCTCCCTCAAACACCCCCAAATCCTTGGTACAAGACCAAAGCCTAGAAGCAAGCATGCCCATCTTCTCCAGGAGTCTCCCCTGAATCCACCTGCTTTCCATGTTATACAGCTTTACCTGGCCACTCAAGTCTGACCCTCATGAGTAGGGATGGGGAATATGGTACCTCTCCTAACACAAAAAATATTTTTGTTCTCACTGATGATTAAAATCTTCATACGATTTTAATCTAACCACCAGTAACCAAGAGAAACAAAGCAAACCTTTTGAGATTACCCATAAATCTGGCCTTGGCTGCCAGTTTGTAAAGAGTACTAAAGACACCAATTTGAAGGTTTGAAAGGAGACTTGTAGATCATCATGTGTATAGGAAACTGATTTGATCTACAAATCAATCATCAACTAATTGACAGTAGCTGCCCAGAGTGCTGTCCATCAAAATTTGAGCTTGGGGCCTCCCTGGTGGCACAAGGGGTTAAGACGCAGCACTATGAAGCTATTCAAAGCCACAGCAGCACAAGTTCAATCCCCAACCAGAGAGGCAACCCATATGGCACAGCAGACCTCTCCTGACTCACCTGCTACTCCCCTCAGCAGTGTATTTCTGTACATCTGCCTTTTATGCTCCGCATTCTGTCTCTGGTGAATCCTTTCACCCCCCTGCACTTCTGGCTTACACTCCAGTTTTTGTATGCATAAATAATCAGATCTTTAAAAAAACAACAACAAAATTTGAGCTTTATTAGCATTCAGTAAGCCACCAGCCATGTGTGCCAGGGGACTATACAGAAGAGTGTCTGTCACCTTGCCATGTAGAGTGGGCTCAGTGGTGCTACCCTAAAAGACATGTGCACATGTCTAAGAACTTATAAATATTAAGGTGAAATTATACAGCAAAAGATAAGATTTTATTAGAGATTTAGAGGAGAGGAATTGATCCCAGATCATTTTAGGAGTGCTCTAAATCCAAAGACCAGTGACCGTGTAAGAGGGAGGTAGAAGGAAAATTGACAGAAGAGGAGATGATGTAACTTCAAAGTTGGAGACAGGAGTGAGAGGTCCCAGGTTAAGAGGTACCAGAACTAGGGAGGCTACGAAGGGCCCTCCCAAGAGGTCTGGGGAAATGAGGCCCTCCCACACCTTGATATCAGGTCTTCATAAATGTGAGATAGTAAATGTCAGTTATGTGAAACCAGTTTTTTGTAATTTGCTAGTAAACTGCAGATAACTAATAGACAACACATCACCATCCTGATAACTCAAGCTCTGTCCAGTTAAAGAGGAAACATGATAGGACTTGGCCTTAGGCTCTGAGTCTCATGATGGGATGTGCTGGCTCCCTATGGGCTGTTCTCTCCACAACCATTTCTTTATCCCTTAATAATGGAGCTTCAGCTGCCTCCTGAGACTTGAGAGTAAAGTGGAAAAATAGAGGCAGAGGTCCAGGACTGGTAGGTGCCCAAATAGGACAGTGCAGAGGTGTGATCAGAAAGACAGAGTTGGGGCAAGGGAGAAACAGCAGGCTGCAGGCAACAACAAAAATTGGTAAGTGGGTCAAATCTTAGCCAAGAAATCAAGATGCTAAATGATGCCAACCCAACCTCCATGAGTCATTCAGGGAGAACAGAGAGCAAGTGACTCAGTGAATGGGCCCTGGATGCTCAGCCCTACTTACCAGAAGCTGGATTTTGTGTAAATTATTCAACCGCTCTGTCTCTCAGTTTCTTCTTCTTTAAAATGAGCCAGAAACATCTATTCCATAGGGTTACTTGTGAGCTGATTCATACATTCAAAAGAATCTCTGGCACCTGATTTATCTCCCAAAAGTTTTAGTAGTTATTAATGTGAGCTTATTATTAGGACTGCTTACAGAAGCACAAGTCAGATCAAATAACACATAAACCATAGAGAGATATTTGTTGTACATGCCTCCAGCTGTTTTTTATTCCTATTTTATTTCTGCCTACCAGGACCTTAAAGGGGATAAACAGCTTGAGAACACTTTTGTAAGTCATTGAGAGGGAATAATGTTGTGAAGGCATTTCAAAAAGCACTCTGGTTGACTTTTGTTGAATTGGAGTTTGGCTGTTTCTCTCTGAAGCTGGTTTGCGACCTGCCCAGTGTGGAGACAGGAAGGTTGTGGGAGACACGGTGTGGATTGCAGTGGCCACAGACCCCCTGATGGCCTCTTGTCTCCCCTTCTTGTGGAGCTCAGCTTTGTGCGCTGTCTCCAAGATAGAAGGTGCTACAACTGAGTGACCACCCATTGCACACCCATTGCAGAGGGAGATCACCAGGTCCAGGTGAAAATGTGACTTGCCCAAATTCCATGCCAAGGTTCAGCTAGAGTACAGCTGTCCAATGATCACAAAATAATCTTTTTTTTTAATAATAAATTTTATTTTTATATTCCCCCATACAATTGCAAATGCCCCATTCTGACCCCAATCCCTCCCCTCCCGGCCCCCACCCCCCAAAAAGTGTCTCTGGTTCATAGTTTTTTGTTGATTTTGATTTTCACTTTCTTATAGTTATTCATTTTCCTGGTCCCTTATTTAAGTTTTCTAGATTCCTGCTATGAGTGAGACCATCCGGTATTTTTCTTTTTCTTTCTGGCTTATTTCGCTGAGCATGATCCCTTCCAACGCCATCCATGTTGCTGCAAATTGCATGTGTTTATCTTTTTTGAATGCTGAGTAATATTCCATGGTGTATATGTACCACATCTTCTTGATCCAGTCATCTATTTTTGGGCATTTGGGCTGTTTCCAAAGCTTAGCTATTGTAAATAGTGCTGCTATAAACATAGGGGTGCAGGTTCTCTTTGGAATTAATGTTTCTGTGTCCTTTGGGTAAATACCTAGGAGTGGAATTGCTGGATCATATGGAAGCTCTATGTTTAGTAGGTCCAGAAATCTCCACACAGCTCTCCATAGTGGTTGGACCAGTTTGCACTCCCACCAACAGTGTAAAAGGGTTCCTTTTTCTCCACAACCTCGCCAACATTTGTTGTTGTTAGTTTTTTTAATATGTGTCATTCTCACTGGTGTAAGATGGTATCTCATGGTAGTTTTGATTTGCATTTCCCTGATTACAAGTGATGTTGAACATTTTTTCATATGCCTGTTGGCCATTTGCATTTCCTCTTCAGAGAAGTTTCTTTTTAGCTCTTCTGCCCATTTTTTGACTGGGTTATTTTCTTTGTTGTTGCTGAGTCTCGTCAGCTCTTTGTAGATTTTTGTGATCAGTCCTTTATCATTAGTGTTGGGTGCAAAAATGTTCTCCCAGTTGGTGGGGTTTCTCTTTGTTTTTGTTATTGTCTCTTTTGCTGTGCAGAAGCTCTTTAATTTGATGTAGTCCCAGCTGTTTATCTTTGCCTTCACTATCACTGCTTTGTGCGATGTGTCTGTAAAGATGTCTTTGATATGCAAATCACGTAGTGTTTCACCTATATTTCCTTCTATGTATTTTATGGTTTCAGGTCTTATGTCTAGTTCTTTAATCCATTTTGAGTTGATTTTTGTGTATGGTGTGAGGTAGTGGTCAAGCTTCATTCTTTTGCATGTAGCAACCCAGTTTTCCCAGCACCATTTATTGAACAAACTTTCTTTGCTCCAATGCATAATCTTTGCTCCTTTGTCAAAGATTAGTTGACCATAAATCTGTGGGTTTATTTCTGGATTTTCTATTCGATTCCATTGGTCTGTATGTCTGTTCTTGTTCCAATACCATGCAGTTTTGATGATTATGGCTTTGTAGTATAGTTTGAAGTCTGGGAGTGTGATGCCTCCATTTCCTTCTTTTTTTTTTCAGTAGAGCTTTGGCTATTCGGGGTTTTTGGTGATTCCATATGAATTTCATCAATAATTGTTCTATTTCTTTGAAGAATGACATTGAAATTTTGATTGGAATAGCATTGAATCTGTATATTGCTTTTGGTAGGATGGCCATTTTAATAATGTTTATTCTTCCAATCCATGAGCAGGGGATGTCTTTCCATTTCTTTGTGTCTTCTTCATTTCTTTTAACAGTGTTTTATAGTTTTCTTTGTATAGGTCCTTTACCTCTTTTGTTAGATTTTTCCCAAGTATTTGATTATTTTTGTTTCAATAATAAAAGGGATGGTTTTTTTGATTTCTTCTTCTTCAGATTTATTGTTTGTGTATAGGAAGGCTACTGATTTTCGTGTGTTGATTTTGTATCCTGCCACTTTACTGAATTGATTGATGAGTTGAATTAGTTTTTCTGTGGAGTTTTTGGGGTTCTCTATGTATATTATCATATCATCTGCAAATAGTGATAGTTTGACTTCTTCTTTTCCTATTTGGATTCCTTGTATGTCTTTCTCTTGTCTTATTGCTCTGGCTAGGACTTCCAGTATTATATTGAAAAGCAGTGGTGAGAGTGGACATCCTTGTCTTGTTCCAGATCTTAATGGAATTGCTTTCAGCTTTTCACCATTGAGGATGATACTGGCTGTTGGCTTGTCATATATGGCCTATATGATGTTGAGGTATGTTCCTTTTATCCGAAGAATTTCAAGGGCTTTTATCATGAATGGGTGTTGCACTTTGTCGAAAGCTTTCTCAGCATCTATTGATATTATCATATGGTTTTTATATTTATTTTTGTTGATGTGTTGGATAACGTTGATTGATTTTCAGATGTTAAACCATCCTTGATCACAAAATAATCTTACATAGGAAGGGGAGGAAGAATATTCTTCTCTGAAGGACTCTATCAATTTCCTTCCTCACTGTCAACAAGACCTTAGAGTGTGGCTGCTACCCAGACTGAGGAAGGAGGAACCAATGAATTAAGTTTTGAAAATTGATTTAGGGGTTAGCTGATAGGAAAAAAAAAAGAACAGATGGGTACTAAAGGAGGAATGACAAGAAGGAGAAACATATGAAACTATCATTAACAAAGTGAAAAATAGTTAAATGGATCTGAAAAACAAGAACAACTAAGTAATCCTGTATTATCAGAGACTGAAGTCCTCAGCAAAGAACAGCTGGAAATGAGACCTGAGAAATAGACAGAGAGCACTGTCATGGCAGTCATCTAAACCATTAAATATATTGGATCTTATCCATGGGTAATGGGCAATAAAGTTCAGAAAAGTACAAAAAGATAAGTGTGGTGAGAATCAAACTAAAAATGCAACTCTGAACATCCTATAGAATGTTAAAAGTGATAAGGGA